>NC_142104.1:38425799-38673299 GCF_056152115.1 Neolamprologus brichardi | reverse complement strand
GCTTCTTCTATCAAGACTTACAGCTATTTATATGAAGTTGTACAAAAACGCTTTATTTCGTCAAGACAGTGCGTTTCCTACGATTACATGCATTTGAATGGGACACTCGCCCGAAACAAAGTATAGGTTTTCATTATGTGAATAACTTGAAAATCTTAGCTCAAACAGCTTCAAAACCTGTTTGCCCAGCACGGGGATCTTGAACTGTATAAGATAACGCCTTAAATATGTGTGTATGCTTCTTCTATCAAGACTTACAGCTATTTATATGAAGTTGTACAACAACGCTTTATTTCGTCAAGACAGTGCGTTTCCTACGATTACATGCATTTGAATGGGGAACTCGCCCGAAACAAAGTATAGGTTTTCATTATGTGAATAACTTGAAAATCTTAGCTCAAACAGCTTCAAAACCTCTTTGCCCAGCACGGGGATCTTGAACTGTATAAGATAACGCCTTAAATATGTGTGTCTGAGTCGTCTATCAAGACTTACAGCTATTTATATGAAGTTGTACAAAAACGCTTTATTTCGTCAAGACAGTGCGTTTCCTACGATTACATGCATTTGAATGGGGAACTCGCCCGAAACAAAGTATAGGTTTTCATTATGTGAATAACTTGAAAATCTTAGCTCAAACAGCTTCAAAACCTCTTTGCCCAGCACGGGGATCTTGAACTGTATAAGATAACGCCTTAAATATGTGTGTATGCTTCTTCTATCAAGACTTACAGCTATTTATATGAAGTTGTACAACAACGCTTTATTTCGTCAAGACAGTGCGTTTCCTACGATTACATGCATTTGAATGGGGAACTCGCCCGAAACAAAGTATAGGTTTTCATTATGTGAATAACTTGAAAATCTTAGCTCAAACAGCTTCAAAACCTCTTTGCCCAGCACGGGGATCTTGAACTGTATAAGATAACGCCTTAAATATGTGTGTCTGAGTCGTCTATCAAAACTTACAGCTATTTATATGAAGTTGTACAAAAACGCTTTATTTCGTCAAGACAGTGCGTTTCCTACGATTACATGCATTTGAATGGGGAACTCGCCCGAAACAAAGTATAGGTTTTCATTATGTGAATAACTTGAAAATCTTAGCTCAAACAGCTTCAAAACATGTTTGCCCAGCACGGGGATCTTGAACTGTATAAGATAACGCCTTAAATATGTGTGTCTGAGTCGTCTATCAAAACTTACAGCTATTTATATGAAGTTGTACAAAAACGCTTTATTTCGTCAAGACAGTGCGTTTCCTACGATTACATGCATTTGAATGGGGAACTCGCCCGAAACAAAGTATAGGTTTTCATTATGTGAATAACTTGAAAATCTTAGCTCAAACGGCTTCAAAACCTGTTTGCCCAGCACGGGGATCTTGAACTGTATGAGATAACGCCTTAAATATGTGTGTATGCTTCTTCTATCAAGACTTACAGCTATTTATATGAAGTTGTACAAAAACGCTTTATTTCGTCAAGCCAGTGCGTTTCTTACGATTACATGCATTTGAATGGGCAACTCGCCCGAAACAAAGTATAGGTTTTCATTATGTGAATAACTTGACAATCTTAACTCAAAGAGCTGCAAAACCTGTTTGCCCAGCACGGGGATATTGAATTGTATAAGATAAAGCCATAAATATGTGTGTCTGAGTCTTCTATCAAAAGTTACAGCTTTTTATATGAAGTTGTAAAAAAAAGCTTTATTTGGTTAAGACAGTGCGTTTCTTACGATTACATGCATTTGAATGGGCAACTCGCCCGAAACAAAGTATAGGTTTTCATTATGTGAATAACTTGACAATCTTAACTCAAAGAGCTGCAAAACCTGTTTGCCCAGCACGGGGATATTGAATTGTATAAGATAAAGCCATAAATATGTGTGTCTGAGTCTTCTATCAAAAGTTACAGCTTTTTATATGAAGTTGTAAAAAAAAGCTTTATTTGGTTAAGACAGTGCGTTTCTTACGATTATATGCATTTGAATGGGACACTCGCCCGAAACAAAGTATAGGTTTTCATTATGTGAATAACTTGAAAATCTTAGCTCAAACAGCTTCAAAACCTGTTTGCCCAGCACGGGGATAAAGAAGTCTATTAGATAAAGCCATAAATATGTGTGTCTGAGTCTTCTATCCAAAGTTACAGCTATTTATATGAAGTTGTACAAAAACGCTTTTTTTCGTCAAGCCAGTGCGTTTCTTACGATTACATGCATTTGAATGGGGAGCTCGCCCGAAACAAAGTATAGGTTTTCATTATGTGAATAACTTGGAAATCTTAGCTCAAACAGCTTCAAAACCTGTGTGCCCAGCACGGGGATATAGAAGTCTATTAGATAAAGCCATAAATATGTGTGTCTGAGTCTTCTATCCAAAGTTACAGCTATTTATATGAAGTTGTACAAAAACGCTTTTTTTCGTAAAGCCAGTGCTTTTCTTACGATTACATGCATTTGAATGGGGAGCTCGCCCGAAACAAAGTATAGGTTTTCATTATGTGAATAACTTGGAAATCTTAGCTCAAACAGCTTCACAACCTGTGTGCCCAGCACGGGGATATAGAAGTCTATTAGATAAAGCCATAAATATGTGTGTCTGAGTCTTCTATCCAAAGTTACAGCTATTTATATGAAGTTGTACAAAAACGCTTTTTTTCGTCAAGCCAGTGCGTTTCTTACGATTACATGCATTTGAATGGGGAGCTCGCCCGAAACAAAGTATAGGTTTTCATTATGTGAATAACTTTAAAATCTTAGCTCAAACAGCTTCAAAACCTGTTTGCCCAGCACGTGGATCTTGAACTGTATAAGATAACGCCTTAAATATGTGTGTATGCTTCTTCTATCAAGACTTACAGCTATTTATATGAAGTTGTATAAACGCTTTATTTCGTCAAGACAGTGCGTTTCTTACGATTACATGCATTTGAATGGGGAGCTCGCCCGAAACAAAGTATAGGTTTTCATTATGTGAATAACTTGGAAATCTTAGCTCAAACAGCTTCAAAACCTGTGTGCCCAGCACGGGGATATAGAAGTCTATTAGATAAAGCCATAAATATGTGTGTCTGAGTCTTCTATCCAAAGTTACAGCTATTTATATGAAGTTGTACAAAAACGCTTTTTTTCGTCAAGCCAGTGCGTTTCTTACGATTACATGCATTTGAATGGGGAGCTCGCCCGAAACAAAGTATAGGTTTTCATTATGTGAATAACTTTAAAATCTTAGCTCAAACAGCTTCAAAACCTGTGTGCCCAGCACGGGGATAAAGAAGTGTATTAGATAAAGCCATAAATATGTGTGTCTGAGTCTTCTATCCAAAGTTACAGCTATTTATATGAAGTTGTACAAAAACGCTTTTTTTCGTCAAGCCAGTGCGTTTCTTACGATTACATGCATTTGAATGGGGAGCTCGCCCGAAACAAAGTATAGGTTTTCATTATGTGAATAACTTGGAAATCTTAGCTCAAACAGCTTCAAAACCTGTGTGCCCAGCACGGGGATAAAGAAGTGTATTAGATAAAGCCATAAATATGTGTGTCTGAGTCTTCTATCCAAAGTTACAGCTATTTATATGAAGTTGTACAAAAACGCTTTTTTTCGTCAAGCCAGTGCGTTTCTTACGATTACATGCATTTGAATGGGGAGCTCGCCCGAAACAAAGTATAGGTTTTCATTATGTGAATAACTTGGAAATCTTAGCTCAAACAGCTTCAAAACCTGTGTGCCCAGCACGGGGATAAAGAAGTGTATTAGATAAAGCCATAAATATGTGTGTCTGAGTCTTCTATCCAAAGTTACAGCTATTTATATGAAGTTGTACAAAAACGCTTTTTTTCGTCAAGCCAGTGCGTTTCTTACGATTACATGCATTTGAATGGGGAGCTCGCCCGAAACAAAGTATAGGTTTTCATTATGTGAATAACTTGAAAATCTTAGCTCAAACAGCTTCAAAACATGTGTGCCCAGCACGGGGATATAGAAGTCTATTAGATAAAGCCATAAATATGTGTGTCTGAGTCTTCTATCCAAAGTTACAGCTATTTATATGAAGTTGTACAAAAACGCTTTTTTTCGTCAAGCCAGTGCGTTTCTTACGATTACATGCATTTGAATGGGGAGCTCGCCCGAAACAAAGTATAGGTTTTCATTATGTGAATAACTTGAAAATCTTAGCTCAAACAGCTTCAAAACATGTGTGCCCAGCACAGGGATATAGAAGTCTATTAGATAAAGCCATAAATATGTGTGTCTGAGTCTTCTATCCAAAGTTACAGCTATTTATATGAAGTTGTACAAAAACGCTTTTTTTCGTCAAGCCAGTGCGTTTCTTACGATTACATGCATTTGAATGGGGAGCTCGCCCGAAACAAAGTATAGGTTTTCATTATGTGAATAACTTGAAAATCTTAGCTCAAACAGCTTCAAAACCTGTGTGCCCAGCACGTGGATCTTGAACTGTATAAGATAACGCCTTAAATATGTGTGTATGCTTCTTCTATCAAGACTTACAGCTATTTATATGAAGTTGTATAAACGCTTTATTTCGTCAAGCCAGTGCGTTTCTTACGATTACATGCATTTGAATGGGGAGCTCGCCCGAAACAAAGTATAGGTTTTCATTATGTGAATAACTTGGAAATCTTAGCTCAAACAGCTTCAAAACCTGTGTGCCCAGCACGGGGATATAGAAGTCTATTAGATAAAGCCATAAATATGTGTGTCTGAGTCTTCTATCCAAAGTTACAGCTATTTATATGAAGTTGTACAAAAACGCTTTTTTTCGTCAAGCCAGTGCGTTTCTTACGATTACATGCATTTGAATGGGGAGCTCGCCCGAAACAAAGTATAGGTTTTCATTATGTGAATAACTTTAAAATCTTAGCTCAAACAGCTTCAAAACCTGTGTGCCCAGCACGGGGATAAAGAAGTGTATTAGATAAAGCCATAAATATGTGTGTCTGAGTCTTCTATCCAAAGTTACAGCTATTTATATGAAGTTGTACAAAAACGCTTTTTTTCGTCAAGCCAGTGCGTTTCTTACGATTACATGCATTTGAATGGGGAGCTCGCCCGAAACAAAGTATAGGTTTTCATTATGTGAATAACTTGGAAATCTTAGCTCAAACAGCTTCAAAACCTGTGTGCCCAGCACGGGGATAAAGAAGTGTATTAGATAAAGCCTTAAATATGTGTGTCTGAGTCTTCTATCCAAAGTTACAGCTATTTATATGAAGTTGTACAAAAACGCTTTTTTTCGTCAAGCCAGTGCGTTTCTTACGATTACATGCATTTGAATGGGGAGCTCGCCCGAAACAAAGTATAGGTTTTCATTATGTGAATAACTTGGAAATCTTAGCTCAAACAGCTTCAAAACATGTGTGCCCAGCACGGGGATATAGAAGTCTATTAGATAAAGCCATAAATATGTGTGTCTGAGTCTTCTATCCAAAGTTACAGCTATTTATATGAAGTTGTACAAAAACGCTTTTTTTCGTCAAGCCAGTGCTTTTCTTACGATTACATGCATTTGAATGGGGAGCTCGCCCGAAACAAAGTATAGGTTTTCATTATGTGAATAACTTGGAAATCTTAGCTCAAACAGCTTAAAAACCTGTGTGCCCAGCACGGGGATATAGAAGTCTATTAGATAAAGCCATAAATATGTGTGTCTGAGTCTTCTATCCAAAGTTACAGCTATTTATATGAAGTTGTACAAAAACGCTTTTTTTCGTAAAGCCAGTGCTTTTCTTACGATTACATGCATTTGAATGGGGAGCTCGCCCGAAACAAAGTATAGGTTTTCATTATGTGAATAACTTGGAAATCTTAGCTCAAACAGCTTCACAACCTGTGTGCCCAGCACGGGGATATAGAAGTCTATTAGATAAAGCCATAAATATGTGTGTCTGAGTCTTCTATCCAAAGTTACAGCTATTTATATGAAGTTGTACAAAAACGCTTTTTTTCGTCAAGCCAGTGCGTTTCTTACGATTACATGCATTTGAATGGGGAGCTCGCCCGAAACAAAGTATAGGTTTTCATTATGTGAATAACTTTAAAATCTTAGCTCAAACAGCTTCAAAACCTGTTTGCCCAGCACGTGGATCTTGAACTGTATAAGATAACGCCTTAAATATGTGTGTATGCTTCTTCTATCAAGACTTACAGCTATTTATATGAAGTTGTATAAACGCTTTTTTTCGTCAAGACAGTGCGTTTCTTACGATTACATGCATTTGAATGGGGAGCTCGCCCGAAACAAAGTATAGGTTTTCATTATGTGAATAACTTGGAAATCTTAGCTCAAACAGCTTCAAAACCTGTGTGCCCAGCACGGGGATATAGAAGTCTATTAGATAAAGCCATAAATATGTGTGTCTGAGTCTTCTATCCAAAGTTACAGCTATTTATATGAAGTTGTACAAAAACGCTTTTTTTCGTCAAGCCAGTGCGTTTCTTACGATTACATGCATTTGAATGGGGAGCTCGCCCGAAACAAAGTATAGGTTTTCATTATGTGAATAACTTGAAAATCTTAGCTCAAACAGCTTCAAAACCTGTGTGCCCAGCACGGGGATAAAGAAGTGTATTAGATAAAGCCATAAATATGTGTGTCTGAGTCTTCTATCCAAAGTTACAGCTATTTATATGAAGTTGTACAAAAACGCTTTTTTTCGTCAAGCCAGTGCTTTTCTTACGATTACATGCATTTGAATGGGGAGCTCGCCCGAAACAAAGTATAGGTTTTCATTATGTGAATAACTTGAAAATCTTAGCTCAAACAGCTTCAAAACATGTGTGCCCAGCACAGGGATATAGAAGTCTATTAGATAAAGCCATAAATATGTGTGTCTGAGTCTTCTATCCAAAGTTACAGCTATTTATATGAAGTTGTACAAAAACGCTTTTTTTCGTCAAGCCAGTGCTTTTCTTACGATTACATGCATTTGAATGGGGAGCTCGCCCGAAACAAAGTATAGGTTTTCATTATGTGAATAACTTGGAAATCTTAGCTCAAACAGCTTCAAAACATGTGTGCCCAGCACGGGGATAAAGAAGTGTATTAGATAAAGCCATAAATATGTGTGTCTGAGTCTTCTATCCAAAGTTACAGCTATTTATATGAAGTTGTACAAAAATGCTTTTTTTCGTCAAGCCAGTGCTTTTCTTAAGATTACATGCATTTGAATGGGGAGCTCGCCCGAAACAAAGTATAGGTTTTCATTATGTGAATAACTTGGAAATCTTAGCTCAAACAGCTTCAAAACCTGTGTGCCCAGCACGGGGATAAAGAAGTGTATTAGATAAAGCCATAAATATGTGTGTCTGAGTCTTCTATCCAAAGTTACAGCTATTTATATGAAGTTGTACAAAAACGCTTTTTTTCGTCAAGCCAGTGCGTTTCTTATGATTACATGCATTTGAATGGGGAGCTCGCCCGAAACAAAGTATAGGTTTTCATTATGTGAATAACTTGAAAATCTTAGCTCAAACAGCTTCAAAACCTGTGTGCCCAGCACGGGGATAAAGAAGTGTATTAGATAAAGCCATAAATATGTGTGTCTGAGTCTTCTATCCAAAGTTACAGCTATTTATATGAAGTTGTACAAAAACGCTTTTTTTCGTCAAGCCAGTGCGTTTCTTACGATTACATGCATTTGAATGGGGAGCTCGCCCGAAACAAAGTATAGGTTTTCATTATGTGAATAACTTGGAAATCTTAGCTCAAACAGCTTCAAAACCTGTGTGCCCAGCACGGGGATAAAGAAGTGTATTAGATAAAGCCTTAAATATGTGTGTCTGAGTCTTCTATCCAAAGTTACAGCTATTTATATGAAGTTGTACAAAAACGCTTTTTTTCGTCAAGCCAGTGCGTTTCTTACGATTACATGCATTTGAATGGGGAGCTCGCCCGAAACAAAGTATAGGTTTTCATTATGTGAATAACTTGGAAATCTTAGCTCAAACAGCTTCAAAACCTGTGTGCCCAGCACGGGGATAAAGAAGTGTATTAGATAAAGCCATAAATATGTGTGTCTGAGTCTTCTATCCAAAGTTACAGCTATTTATATGAAGTTGTACAAAAACGCTTTTTTTCGTCAAGCCAGTGCGTTTCTTACGATTACATGCATTTGAATGGGGAGCTCGCCCGAAACAAAGTATAGGTTTTCATTATGTGAATAACTTGGAAATCTTAGCTCAAACAGCTTCAAAACCTGTGTGCCCAGCACGGGGATAAAGAAGTGTATTAGATAAAGCCATAAATATGTGTGTCTGAGTCTTCTATCCAAAGTTACAGCTATTTATATGAAGTTGTACAAAAATGCTTTTTTTCGTCAAGCCAGTGCTTTTCTTAAGATTACATGCATTTGAATGGGGAGCTCGCCCGAAACAAAGTATAGGTTTTCATTATGTGAATAACTTGGAAATCTTAGCTCAAACAGCTTCAAAACCTGTGTGCCCAGCACGGGGATAAAGAAGTGTATTAGATAAAGCCATAAATATGTGTGTCTGAGTCTTCTATCCAAAGTTACAGCTATTTATATGAAGTTGTACAAAAACGCTTTTTTTCGTCAAGCCAGTGCGTTTCTTACGATTACATGCATTTGAATGGGGAGCTCGCCCGAAACAAAGTATAGGTTTTCATTATGTGAATAACTTGGAAATCTTAGCTCAAACAGCTTCAAAACCTGTGTGCCCAGCACGGGAATAAAGAAGTGTATTAGATAAAGCCATAAATATGTGTGTCTGATTCTTCTATCCAAAGTTACAGCTATTTATATGAAGTTGTACAAAAACGCTTTTTTTCGTAAAGCCAGTGCGTTTCTTACGATTACATGCATTTGAATGGGGAGCTCGCCCGAAACAAAGTATAGGTTTTCATTATGTGAATAACTTGGAAATCTTAGCTCAAACAGCTTCAAAACCTGTGTGCCCAGCACGGGGATAAAGAAGTGTATTAGATAAAGCCATAAATATGTGTGTCTGAGTCTTCTATCCAAAGTTACAGCTATTTATATGAAGTTGTACAAAAACGCTTTTTTTCGTCAAGCCAGTGCGTTTCTTACGATTACATGCATTTGAATGGGGAGCTCGCCCGAAACAAAGTATAGGTTTTCATTATGTGAATAACTTGAAAATCTTAGCTCAAACAGCTTCAAAACCTGTGTGCCCAGCACGGGGATATAGAAGTCTATTAGATAAAGCCATAAATGTGTGTGTCTGAGTCTTCTATCAAAAGTTACAGCTATTTATATGAAGTTGTACAAAAACGCTTTTTTTCGTCAAGCCAGTGCGTTTCTTACGATTACATGCATTTGAATGGGGAGCTCGCCCGAAACAAAGTATAGGTTTTCATTATGTGAATAACTTGAAAATCTTAGCTCAAACAGCTTCAAAACATGTGTGCCCAGCACAGGGATATAGAAGTCTATTAGATAAAGCCATAAATATGTGTGTCTGATTCTTCTATCCAAAGTTACAGCTATTTATATGAAGTTGTACAAAAACGCTTTTTTTCGTAAAGCCAGTGCTTTTCTTACGATTGCATGCATTTGAATGGGGAGCTCGCCCGAAACAAAGTATAGGTTTTCATTATGTGAATAACTTGGAAATCTTAGCTCAAACAGCTTCAAAACCTGTGTGCCCAGCACGGGAATAAAGAAGTGTATTAGATAAAGCCATAAATATGTGTGTCTGATTCTTCTATCCAAAGTTACAGCTATTTATATGAAGTTGTACAAAAACGCTTTTTTTCGTAAAGCCAGTGCGTTTCTTACGATTACATGCATTTGAATGGGGAGCTCGCCCGAAACAAAGTATAGGTTTTCATTATGTGAATAACTTGGAAATCTTAGCTCAAACAGCTTCAAAACCTGTGTGCCCAGCACGGGGATAAAGAAGTGTATTAGATAAAGCCATAAATATGTGTGTCTGAGTCTTCTATCCAAAGTTACAGCTATTTATATGAAGTTGTACAAAAACGCTTTTTTTCGTCAAGCCAGTGCGTTTCTTACGATTACATGCATTTGAATGGGGAGCTCGCCCGAAACAAAGTATAGGTTTTCATTATGTGAATAACTTGGAAATCTTAGCTCAAACAGCTTCAAAACCTGTGTGCCCAGCACGGGGATATAGAAGTCTATTAGATAAAGCCATAAATGTGTGTGTCTGAGTCTTCTATCAAAAGTTACAGCTATTTATATGAAGTTGTACAAAAACGCTTTTTTTCGTCAAGCCAGTGCGTTTCTTACGATTACATGCATTTGAATGGGGAGCTCGCCCGAAACAAAGTATAGGTTTTCATTATGTGAATAACTTGGAAATCTTAGCTCAAACAGCTTCAAAACCTGTGTGCCCAGCACGGGAATAAAGAAGTGTATTAGATAAAGCCATAAATATGTGTGTCTGATTCTTCTATCCAAAGTTACAGCTATTTATATGAAGTTGTACAAAAACGCTTTTTTTCGTAAAGCCAGTGCGTTTCTTACGATTACATGCATTTGAATGGGGAGCTCGCCCGAAACAAAGTATAGGTTTTCATTATGTGAATAACTTGAAAATCTTAGCTCAAACAGCTTCAAAACATGTGTGCCCAGCACAGGGATATAGAAGTCTATTAGATAAAGCCATAAATATGTGTGTCTGATTCTTCTATCCAAAGTTACAGCTATTTATATGAAGTTGTACAAAAACGCTTTTTTTCGTAAAGCCAGTGCTTTTCTTACGATTGCATGCATTTGAATGGGGAGCTCGCCCGAAACAAAGTATAGGTTTTCATTATGTGAATAACTTGAAAATCTTAGCTCAAACAGCTTCAAAACATGTGTGCCCAGCACAGGGATATAGAAGTCTATTAGATAAAGCCATAAATATGTGTGTCTGAGTCTTCTATCCAAAGTTACAGCTATTTATATGAAGTTGTACAAAAACGCTTTTTTTCGTCAAGCCAGTGCTTTTCTTACGATTACATGCATTTGAATGGGGAGCTCGCCCGAAACAAAGTATAGGTTTTCATTATGTGAATAACTTGAAAATCTTAGCTCCAACAGCTTCAAAACATGTGTGCCCAGCACAGGGATATAGAAGTCTATTAGATAAAGCCATGAATATGTGTGTCTGAGTCTTCTATCCAAAGTTACAGCTATTTATATGAAGTTGTACAAAAACGCTTTTTTTCGTCAAGCCAGTGCTTTTCTTACGATTACATGCATTTGAATGGGGAGCTCGCCCGAAACAAAGTATAGGTTTTCATTATGTGAATAACTTGGAAATCTTAGCTCAAACAGCTTCAAAACCTGTGTGCCCAGCACAGGGATAAAGAAGTGTATTAGATAAAGCCATAAATATGTGTGTCTGAGTCTTCTATCCAAAGTTACAGCTATTTATATGAAGTTGTACAAAAATGCTTTTTTTCGTCAAGCCAGTGCTTTTCTTAAGATTACATGCATTTGAATGGGGAGCTCGCCCGAAACAAAGTATAGGTTTTCATTATGTGAATAACTTGAAAATCTTAGCTCAAACAGCTTAAAAACCTGTGTGCCCAGCACGGGGATATAGAAGTCTATTAGATAAAGCCATAAATATGTGTGTCTGATTCTTCTATCCAAAGTTACAGCTATTTATATGAAGTTGTACAAAAACGCTTTTTTTCGTCAAGCCAGTGCTTTTCTTACGATTACATGCATTTGAATGGGGAGCTCGCCCGAAACAAAGTATAGGTTTTCATTATGTGAATAACTTGGAAATCTTAGCTCAAACAGCTTCAAAACCTGTGTGCCCAGCACGGGGATAAAGAAGTGTATTAGATAAAGCCATAAATATGTGTGTCTGAGTCTTCTATCCAAAGTTACAGCTATTTATATGAAGTTGTACAAAAACGCTTTTTTTCGTCAAGCCAGTGCGTTTCTTACGATTACATGCATTTGAATGGGGAGCTCGCCCGAAACAAAGTATAGGTTTTCATTATGTGAATAACTTGGAAATCTTAGCTCAAACAGCTTCAAAACCTGTGTGCCCAGCACGGGAATAAAGAAGTGTATTAGATAAAGCCATAAATATGTGTGTCTGATTCTTCTATCCAAAGTTACAGCTATTTATATGAAGTTGTACAAAAACGCTTTTTTTCGTAAAGCCAGTGCTTTTCTTACGATTACATGCATTTGAATGGGGAGCTCGCCCGAAACAAAGTATAGGTTTTCATTATGTGAATAACTTGAAAATCTTAGCTCAAACAGCTTCAAAACCTGTGTGCCCAGCACGGGGATATAGAAGTCTATTAGATAAAGCCATAAATGTGTGTGTCTGAGTCTTCTATCCAAAGTTACAGCTATTTATATGAAGTTGTACAAAAACGCTTTTTTTCGTCAAGCCAGTGCTTTTCTTACGATTACATGCATTTGAATGGGGAGCTCGCCCGAAACAAAGTATAGGTTTTCATTATGTGAATAACTTGGAAATCTTAGCTCAAACAGCTTCAAAACCTGTGTGCCCAGCACGGGGATAAAGAAGTGTATTAGATAAAGCCATAAATATGTGTGTCTGAGTCTTCTATCCAAAGTTACAGCTATTTATATGAAGTTGTACAAAAATGCTTTTTTTCGTCAAGCCAGTGCTTTTCTTAAGATTACATGCATTTGAATGGGGAGCTCGCCCGAAACAAAGTATAGGTTTTCATTATGTGAATAACTTGGAAATCTTAGCTCAAACAGCTTCAAAACCTGTGTGCCCAGCACGGGAATAAAGAAGTGTATTAGATAAAGCCATAAATATGTGTGTCTGATTCTTCTATCCAAAGTTACAGCTATTTATATGAAGTTGTACAAAAACGCTTTTTTTCGTAAAGCCAGTGCTTTTCTTACGATTACATGCATTTGAATGGGGAGCTCGCCCGAAACAAAGTATAGGTTTTCATTATGTGAATAACTTGGAAATCTTAGCTCAAACAGCTTCAAAACCTGTGTGCCCAGCACGGGGATAAAGAAGTGTATTAGATAAAGCCATAAATATGTGTGTCTGAGTCTTCTATCCAAAGTTACAGCTATTTATATGAAGTTGTACAAAAATGCTTTTTTTCGTCAAGCCAGTGCTTTTCTTAAGATTACATGCATTTGAATGGGGAGCTCGCCCGAAACAAAGTATAGGTTTTCATTATGTGAATAACTTGAAAATCTTAGCTCAAACAGCTTAAAAACCTGTGTGCCCAGCACGGGGATAAAGAAGTGTATTAGATAAAGCCATAAATATGTGTGTCTGAGTCTTCTATCCAAAGTTACAGCTATTTATATGAAGTTGTACAAAAACGCTTTTTTTCGTCAAGCCAGTGCGTTTCTTACGATTACATGCATTTGAATGGGGAGCTCGCCCGAAACAAAGTATAGGTTTTCATTATGTGAATAACTTGGAAATCTTAGCTCAAACAGCTTCAAAACCTGTGTGCCCAGCACGGGGATAAAGAAGTGTATTAGATAAAGCCATAAATATGTGTGTCTGAGTCTTCTATCCAAAGTTACAGCTATTTATATGAAGTTGTACAAAAACGCTTTTTTTTCGTCAAGCCAGTGCGTTTCTTACGATTACATGCATTTGAATGGGGAGCTCGCCCGAAACAAAGTATAGGTTTTCATTATGTGAATAACTTGGAAATCTTAGCTCAAACAGCTTCAAAACCTGTGTGCCCAGCACGGGAATAAAGAAGTGTATTAGATAAAGCCATAAATATGTGTGTCTGATTCTTCTATCCAAAGTTACAGCTATTTATATGAAGTTGTACAAAAACGCTTTTTTTCGTAAAGCCAGTGCTTTTCTTACGATTACATGCATTTGAATGGGGAGCTCGCCCGAAACAAAGTATAGGTTTTCATTATGTGAATAACTTGAAAATCTTAGCTCAAACAGCTTCAAAACCTGTGTGCCCAGCACGGGGATATAGAAGTCTATTAGATAAAGCCATAAATGTGTGTGTCTGAGTCTTCTATCAAAAGTTACAGCTATTTATATGAAGTTGTACAAAAACGCTTTTTTTCGTAAAGCCAGTGCGTTTCTTACGATTACATGCATTTGAATGGGGAGCTCGCCCGAAACAAAGTATAGGTTTTCATTATGTGAATAACTTGGAAATCTTAGCTCAAACAGCTTCAAAACCTGTTTGCCCAGCACGGGGATAAAGAAGTGTATTAGATAAAGCCATAAATATGTGTGTCTGAGTCTTCTATCCAAAGTTACAGCTATTTATATGAAGTTGTACAAAAACGCTTTTTTTCGTCAAGCCAGTGCGTTTCTTACGATTACATGCATTTGAATGGGGAGCTCGCCCGAAACAAAGTATAGGTTTTCATTATGTGAATAACTTGGAAATCTTAGCTCAGACAGCTTCAAAACATGTGTGCCCAGCACGGGGATATAGAAGTGTATTAGATAAAGCCATAAATATGTGTGTCTGAGTCTTCTATCCAAAGTTACAGCTATTTATATGAAGTTGTACAAAAACGCTTTTTTTCGTCATGCCAGTGCGTTTCTTACGATTACATGCATTTGAATGGGGAGCTCGCCCGAAACAAAGTATAGGTTTTCATTATGTGAATAACTTGGAAATCTTAGCTCAAACAGCTTCAAAACCTGTGTGCCCAGCACGGGGATATAGAAGTGTATTAGATAAAGCCATAAATATGTGTGTCTGAGTCTTCTATCCAAAGTTACAGCTATTTATATGAAGTTGTACAAAAACGCTTTTTTTCGTCATGCCAGTGCGTTTCTTACGATTACATGCATTTGAATGGGGAGCTCGCCCGAAACAAAGTATAGGTTTTCATTATGTGAATAACTTTAAAATCTTAGCTCAAACAGCTTCAAAACCTGTGTGCCCAGCACGGGGATAAAGAAGTCTATTAGATAAAGCCATAAATATGTGTGTCTGAGTCTTCTATCAAAAGTTACAGCTATTTATATGAAGTTGTACAAAAACGCTTTTTTTCGTCAAGCCAGTGCGTTTCTTACGATTACATGCATTTGAATGGGGAGCTCGCCCGAAACAAAGTATAGGTTTTCATTATGTGAATAACTTGAAAATCTTAGCTCAAACAGCTTCAAAACCTGTGTGCCCAGCACGGGGATATAGAAGTCTATTAGATAAAGCCATAAATATGTGGGTCTGAGTCTTCTATCCAAAGTTACAGCTATTTATATGAAGTTGTACAAAAACGCTTTTTTTCGTCAAGCCAGTGCGTTTCTTACGATTACATGCATTTGAATGGGGAGCTCGCCCGAAACAAAGTATAGGTTTTCATTATGTGAATAACTTGAAAATCTTAGCTCAAACAGCTTCAAAACATGTGTACCCAGCACGGGGATATAGAAGTCTATTAGATAAAGCCATAAATATGTGTGTCTGAGTCTTCTATCCAAAGTTACAGCTATTTATATGAAGTTGTACAAAAACGCTTTTTTTCGTCATGCCAGTGCGTTTCTTACGATTACATGCATTTGAATGGGGAGCTCGCCCGAAACAAAGTATAGGTTTTCATTATGTGAATAACTTGGAAATCTTAGCTCAAACAGCTTCAAAACCTGTGTGCCCAGCACGGGGATATAGAAGTGTATTAGATAAAGCCATAAATATGTGTGTCTGAGTCTTCTATCCAAAGTTACAGCTATTTATATGAAGTTGTACAAAAACGCTTTTTTTCGTCATGCCAGTGCGTTTCTTACGATTACATGCATTTGAATGGGGAGCTCGCCCGAAACAAAGTATAGGTTTTCATTATGTGAATAACTTTAAAATCTTAGCTCAAACAGCTTCAAAACCTGTGTGCCCAGCACGGGGATAAAGAAGTGTATTAGATAAAGCCATAAATATGTGTGTCTGAGTCTTCTATCAAAAGTTACAGCTATTTATATGAAGTTGTACAAAAACGCTTTTTTTCGTCAAGCCAGTGCGTTTCTTACGATTACATGCATTTGAATGGGGAGCTCGCCCGAAACAAAGTATAGGTTTTCATTATGTGAATAACTTGAAAATCTTAGCTCAAACAGCTTCAAAACCTGTGTGCCCAGCACGGGGATATAGAAGTCTATTAGATAAAGCCATAAATGTGTGTGTCTGAGTCTTCTATCAAAAGTTACAGCTATTTATATGAAGTTGTACAAAAACGCTTTTTTTCGTCAAGCCAGTGCGTTTCTTACGATTACATGCATTTGAATGGGGAGCTCGCCCGAAACAAAGTATAGGTTTTCATTATGTGAATAACTTGAAAATCTTAGCTCAAACAGCTTCAAAACATGTGTGCCTAAGCACAGGGATATAGAAGTCTATTAGATAAAGCCATAAATATGTGTGTCTGATTCTTCTATCCAAAGTTACAGCTATTTATATGAAGTTGTACAAAAACGCTTTTTTTCGTAAAGCCAGTGCTTTTCTTACGATTACATGCATTTGAATGGGGAGCTCGCCCGAAACAAAGTATAGGTTTTCATTATGTGAATAACTTGGAAATCTTAGCTCAAACAGCTTCAAAACATGTGTGCCCAGCACAGGGATATAGAAGTCTATTAGATAAAGCCATAAATATGTGTGTCTGAGTCTTCTATCCAAAGTTACAGCTATTTATATGAAGTTGTACAAAAACGCTTTTTTTCGTCAAGCCAGTGCTTTTCTTACGATTACATGCATTTGAATGGGGAGCTCGCCCGAAACAAAGTATAGGTTTTCATTATGTGAATAACTTGAAAATCTTAGCTCAAACAGCTTCAAAACATGTGTGCCCAGCACAGGGATATAGAAGTCTATTAGATAAAGCCATAAATATGTGTGTCTGAGTCTTCTATCCAAAGTTACAGCTATTTATATGAAGTTGTACAAAAACGCTTTTTTTCGTCAAGCCAGTGCTTTTCTTACGATTACATGCATTTGAATGGGGAGCTCGCCCGAAACAAAGTATAGGTTTTCATTATGTGAATAACTTGAAAATCTTAGCTCAAACAGCTTCAAAACATGTGTGCCCAGCACAGGGATATAGAAGTCTATTAGATAAAGCCATAAATATGTGTGTCTGAGTCTTCTATCCAAAGTTACAGCTATTTATATGAAGTTGTACAAAAACGCTTTTTTTCGTCAAGCCAGTGCTTTTCTTACGATTACATGCATTTGAATGGGGAGCTCGCCCGAAACAAAGTATAGGTTTTCATTATGTGAATAACTTGGAAATCTTAGCTCAAACAGCTTCAAAACCTGTGTGCCCAGCACGGGGATAAAGAAGTGTATTAGATAAAGCCATAAATATGTGTGTCTGAGTCTTCTATCCAAAGTTACAGCTATTTATATGAAGTTGTACAAAAATGCTTTTTTTCGTCAAGCCAGTGCTTTTCTTAAGATTACATGCATTTGAATGGGGAGCTCGCCCGAAACAAAGTATAGGTTTTCATTATGTGAATAACTTGGAAATCTTAGCTCAAACAGCTTCAAAACCTGTGTGCCCAGCACGGGAATAAAGAAGTGTATTAGATAAAGCCATAAATATGTGTGTCTGATTCTTCTATCCAAAGTTACAGCTATTTATATGAAGTTGTACAAAAACGCTTTTTTTCGTAAAGCCAGTGCTTTTCTTACGATTACATGCATTTGAATGGGGAGCTCGCCCGAAACAAAGTATAGGTTTTCATTATGTGAATAACTTGGAAATCTTAGCTCAAACAGCTTCAAAACCTGTGTGCCCAGCACGGGGATAAAGAAGTGTATTAGATAAAGCCATAAATATGTGTGTCTGAGTCTTCTATCCAAAGTTACAGCTATTTATATGAAGTTGTACAAAAATGCTTTTTTTCGTCAAGCCAGTGCTTTTCTTAAGATTACATGCATTTGAATGGGGAGCTCGCCCGAAACAAAGTATAGGTTTTCATTATGTGAATAACTTGGAAATCTTAGCTCAAACAGCTTCAAAACCTGTGTGCCCAGCACGGGAATAAAGAAGTGTATTAGATAAAGCCATAAATATGTGTGTCTGATTCTTCTATCCAAAGTTACAGCTATTTATATGAAGTTGTACAAAAACGCTTTTTTTCGTAAAGCCAGTGCTTTTCTTACGATTACATGCATTTGAATGGGGAGCTCGCCCGAAACAAAGTATAGGTTTTCATTATGTGAATAACTTGGAAATCTTAGCTCAAACAGCTTCAAAACCTGTGTGCCCAGCACGGGGATAAAGAAGTGTATTAGATAAAGCCATAAATATGTGTGTCTGAGTCTTCTATCCAAAGTTACAGCTATTTATATGAAGTTGTACAAAAATGCTTTTTTTCGTCAAGCCAGTGCTTTTCTTAAGATTACATGCATTTGAATGGGGAGCTCGCCCGAAACAAAGTATAGGTTTTCATTATGTGAATAACTTGAAAATCTTAGCTCAAACAGCTTAAAAACCTGTGTGCCCAGCACGGGGATAAAGAAGTGTATTAGATAAAGCCATAAATATGTGTGTCTGAGTCTTCTATCCAAAGTTACAGCTATTTATATGAAGTTGTACAAAAACGCTTTTTTTCGTCAAGCCAGTGCGTTTCTTACGATTACATGCATTTGAATGGGGAGCTCGCCCGAAACAAAGTATAGGTTTTCATTATGTGAATAACTTGGAAATCTTAGCTCAAACAGCTTCAAAACCTGTGTGCCCAGCACGGGAATAAAGAAGTGTATTAGATAAAGCCATAAATATGTGTGTCTGATTCTTCTATCCAAAGTTACAGCTATTTATATGAAGTTGTACAAAAACGCTTTTTTTCGTCAAGCCAGTGCGTTTCTTACGATTACATGCATTTGAATGGGGAGCTCGCCCGAAACAAAGTATAGGTTTTCATTATGTGAATAACTTGGAAATCTTAGCTCAAACAGCTTCAAAACCTGTGTGCCAAGCACGGGAATAAAGAAGTGTATTAGATAAAGCCATAAATATGTGTGTCTGAGTCTTCTATCCAAAGTTACAGCTATTTATATGAAGTTGTACAAAAACGCTTTTTTTCGTCAAGCCAGTGCGTTTCTTACGATTACATGCATTTGAATGGGGAGCTCGCCCGAAACAAAGTATAGGTTTTCATTATGTGAATAACTTGGAAATCTTAGCTCAAACAGCTTCAAAACCTGTGTGCCAAGCACGGGAATAAAGAAGTGTATTAGATAAAGCCATAAATATGTGTGTCTGATTCTTCTATCCAAAGTTACAGCTATTTATATGAAGTTGTACAAAAACGCTTTTTTTCGTAAAGCCAGTGCTTTTCTTACGATTACATGCATTTGAATGGGGAGCTCGCCCGAAACAAAGTATAGGTTTTCATTATGTGAATAACTTGAAAATCTTAGCTCAAACAGCTTCAAAACCTGTGTGCCCAGCACGGGGATAAAGAAGTGTATTAGATAAAGCCATAAATATGTGTGTCTGAGTCTTCTATCCAAAGTTACAGCTATTTATATGAAGTTGTACAAAAACGCTTTTTTTCGTCAAGCCAGTGCGTTTCTTACGATTACATGCATTTGAATGGGGAGCTCGCCCGAAACAAAGTATAGGTTTTCATTATGTGAATAACTTGAAAATCTTAGCTCAAACAGCTTCAAAACCTGTGTGCCCAGCACGGGGATATAGGAAGTCTATTAGATAAAGCCATAAATGTGTGTGTCTGAGTCTTCTATCAAAAGTTACAGCTATTTATATGAAGTTGTACAAAAACGCTTTTTTTCGTCAAGCCAGTGCGTTTCTTACGATTACATGCATTTGAATGGGGAGCTCGCCCGAAACAAAGTATAGGTTTTCATTATGTGAATAACTTGAAAATCTTAGCTCAAACAGCTTCAAAACATGTGTGCCCAGCACAGGGATATAGAAGTCTATTAGATAAAGCCATAAATATGTGTGTCTGATTCTTCTATCCAAAGTTACAGCTATTTATATGAAGTTGTACAAAAACGCTTTTTTTCGTAAAGCCAGTGCTTTTCTTACGATTGCATGCATTTGAATGGGGAGCTCGCCCGAAACAAAGTATAGGTTTTCATTATGTGAATAACTTGAAAATCTTAGCTCAAACAGCTTCAAAACATGTGTGCCCAGCACAGGGATATAGAAGTCTATTAGATAAAGCCATAAATATGTGTGTCTGAGTCTTCTATCCAAAGTTACAGCTATTTATATGAAGTTGTACAAAAACGCTTTTTTTCGTCAAGCCAGTGCTTTTCTTACGATTACATGCATTTGAATGGGGAGCTCGCCCGAAACAAAGTATAGGTTTTCATTATGTGAATAACTTGAAAATCTTAGCTCAAACAGCTTCAAAACATGTGTGCCCAGCACAGGGATATAGAAGTCTATTAGATAAAGCCATAAATATGTGTGTCTGAGTCTTCTATCCAAAGTTACAGCTATTTATATGAAGTTGTACAAAAATGCTTTTTTTCGTCAAGCCAGTGCTTTTCTTAAGATTACATGCATTTGAATGGGGAGCTCGCCCGAAACAAAGTATAGGTTTTCATTATGTGAATAACTTGGAAATCTTAGCTCAAACAGCTTCAAAACCTGTGTGCCCAGCACGGGGATAAAGAAGTGTATTAGATAAAGCCATAAATATGTGTGTCTGAGTCTTCTATCCAAAGTTACAGCTATTTATATGAAGTTGTACAAAAATGCTTTTTTTCGTCAAGCCAGTGCTTTTCTTAAGATTACATGCATTTGAATGGGGAGCTCGCCCGAAACAAAGTATAGGTTTTCATTATGTGAATAACTTGAAAATCTTAGCTCAAACAGCTTAAAAACCTGTGTGCCCAGCACGGGGATATAGAAGTCTATTAGATAAAGCCATAAATATGTGTGTCTGATTCTTCTATCCAAAGTTACAGCTATTTATATGAAGTTGTACAAAAACGCTTTTTTTCGTAAAGCCAGTGCTTTTCTTACGATTACATGCATTTGAATGGGGAGCTCGCCCGAAACAAAGTATAGGTTTTCATTATGTGAATAACTTGGAAATCTTAGCTCAAACAGCTTCAAAACCTGTGTGCCCAGCACGGGGATAAAGAAGTGTATTAGATAAAGCCATAAATATGTGTGTCTGAGTCTTCTATCCAAAGTTACAGCTATTTATATGAAGTTGTACAAAAACGCTTTTTTTCGTCAAGCCAGTGCGTTTCTTACGATTACATGCATTTGAATGGGGAGCTCGCCCGAAACAAAGTATAGGTTTTCATTATGTGAATAACTTGGAAATCTTAGCTCAAACAGCTTCAAAACCTGTGTGCCCAGCACGGGAATAAAGAAGTGTATTAGATAAAGCCATAAATATGTGTGTCTGATTCTTCTATCCAAAGTTACAGCTATTTATATGAAGTTGTACAAAAACGCTTTTTTTCGTAAAGCCAGTGCTTTTCTTACGATTACATGCGTTTGAATGGGGAGCTCGCCCGAAACAAAGTATAGGTTTTCATTATGTGAATAACTTGAAAATCTTAGCTCAAACAGCTTCAAAACCTGTGTGCCCAGCACGGGGATATAGAAGTCTATTAGATAAAGCCATAAATGTGTGTGTCTGAGTCTTCTATCAAAAGTTACAGCTATTTATATGAAGTTGTACAAAAACGCTTTTTTTCGTCAAGCCAGTGCGTTTCTTACGATTACATGCATTTGAATGGGGAGCTCGCCCGAAACAAAGTATAGGTTTTCATTATGTGAATAACTTGGAAATCTTAGCTCAAACAGCTTCAAAACCTGTTTGCCCAGCACGGGGATAAAGAAGTGTATTAGATAAAGCCATAAATATGTGTGTCTGAGTCTTCTATCCAAAGTTACAGCTATTTATATGAAGTTGTACAAAAACGCTTTTTTTCGTCAAGCCAGTGCGTTTCTTACGATTACATGCATTTGAATGGGGAGCTCGCCCGAAACAAAGTATAGGTTTTCATTATGTGAATAACTTGGAAATCTTAGCTCAGACAGCTTCAAAACCTGTGTGCCCAGCACGGGGATATAGAAGTGTATTAGATAAAGCCATAAATATGTGTGTCTGAGTCTTCTATCCAAAGTTACAGCTATTTATATGAAGTTGTACAAAAACGCTTTTTTTCGTCATGCCAGTGCGTTTCTTACGATTACATGCATTTGAATGGGGAGCTCGCCCGAAACAAAGTATAGGTTTTCATTATGTGAATAACTTGGAAATCTTAGCTCAAACAGCTTCAAAACCTGTGTGCCCAGCACGGGGATATAGAAGTGTATTAGATAAAGCCATAAATATGTGTGTCTGAGTCTTCTATCCAAAGTTACAGCTATTTATATGAAGTTGTACAAAAACGCTTTTTTTCGTCAAGCCAGTGCGTTTCTTACGATTACATGCATTTGAATGGGGAGCTCGCCCGAAACAAAGTATAGGTTTTCATTATGTGAATAACTTTAAAATCTTAGCTCAAACAGCTTCAAAACCTGTGTGCCCAGCACGGGGATAAAGAAGTCTATTAGATAAAGCCATAAATATGTGTGTCTGAGTCTTCTATCAAAAGTTACAGCTATTTATATGAAGTTGTACAAAAACGCTTTTTTTCGTCAAGCCAGTGCGTTTCTTACGATTACATGCATTTGAATGGGGAGCTCGCCCGAAACAAAGTATAGGTTTTCATTATGTGAATAACTTGAAAATCTTAGCTCAAACAGCTTCAAAACCTGTGTGCCCAGCACGGGGATATAGAAGTCTATTAGATAAAGCCATAAATATGTGGGTCTGAGTCTTCTATCCAAAGTTACAGCTATTTATATGAAGTTGTACAAAAACGCTTTTTTTCGTCAAGCCAGTGCGTTTCTTACGATTACATGCATTTGAATGGGGAGCTCGCCCGAAACAAAGTATAGGTTTTCATTATGTGAATAACTTGAAAATCTTAGCTCAAACAGCTTCAAAACATGTGTGCCCAGCACGGGGATATAGAAGTCTATTAGATAAAGCCATAAATATGTGTGTCTGAGTCTTCTATCCAAAGTTACAGCTATTTATATGAAGTTGTACAAAAACGCTTTTTTTCGTCAAGCCAGTGCGTTTCTTACGATTACATGCATTTGAATGGGGAGCTCGCCCGAAACAAAGTATAGGTTTTCATTATGTGAATAACTTGAAAATCTTAGCTCAAACAGCTTCAAAACCTGTGTGCCCAGCACGGGGATATAGAAGTTTATTAGATAAAGCCATAAATGTGTGTGTCTGAGTCTTCTATCAAAAGTTACAGCTATTTATATGAAGTTGTACAAAAACGCTTTTTTTCGTCAAGCCAGTGCGTTTCTTACGATTACATGCATTTGAATGGGGAGCTCGCCCGAAACAAAGTATAGGTTTTCATTATGTGAATAACTTGGAAATCTTAGCTCAAACAGCTTCAAAACCTGTTTGCCCAGCACGGGGATAAAGAAGTGTATTAGATAAAGCCATAAATATGTGTGTCTGAGTCTTCTATCCAAAGTTACAGCTATTTATATGAAGTTGTACAAAAAAGCTTTTTTTCGTCAAGCCAGTGCGTTTCTTACGATTACATGCATTTGAATGGGGAGCTCGCCCGAAACAAAGT
The DNA here is from genome assembly GCF_056152115.1 of Neolamprologus brichardi. Lineage (NCBI taxonomy): Eukaryota > Metazoa > Chordata > Actinopteri > Cichliformes > Cichlidae > Neolamprologus > Neolamprologus brichardi. The sequence continues at coordinate 38,649,717 of NC_142104.1, read as the reverse complement.
ATAGGTTTTCATTATGTGAATAACTTGGAAATCTTAGCTCAGACAGCTTCAAAACCTGTGTGCCCAGCACGGGGATATAGAAGTGTATTAGATAAAGCCATAAATATGTGTGTCTGAGTCTTCTATCCAAAGTTACAGCTATTTATATGAAGTTGTACAAAAACGCTTTTTTTCGTCATGCCAGTGCGTTTCTTACGATTACATGCATTTGAATGGGGAGCTCGCCCGAAACAAAGTATAGGTTTTCATTATGTGAATAACTTGGAAATCTTAGCTCAAACAGCTTCAAAACCTGTGTGCCCAGCACGGGGATATAGAAGTGTATTAGATAAAGCCATAAATATGTGTGTCTGAGTCTTCTATCCAAAGTTACAGCTATTTATATGAAGTTGTACAAAAACGCTTTTTTTCGTCAAGCCAGTGCGTTTCTTACGATTACATGCATTTGAATGGGGAGCTCGCCCGAAACAAAGTATAGGTTTTCATTATGTGAATAACTTTAAAATCTTAGCTCAAACAGCTTCAAAACCTGTGTGCCCAGCACGGGGATAAAGAAGTCTATTAGATAAAGCCATAAATATGTGTGTCTGATTCTTCTATCAAAAGTTACAGCTATTTATATGAAGTTGTACAAAAACGCTTTTTTTCGTCAAGCCAGTGCGTTTCTTACGATTACATGCATTTGAATGGGGAGCTCGCCCGAAACAAAGTATAGGTTTTCATTATGTGAATAACTTGAAAATCTTAGCTCAAACAGCTTCAAAACCTGTGTGCCCAGCACGGGGATATAGAAGTCTATTAGATAAAGCCATAAATGTGTGTGTCTGAGTCTTCTATCAAAAGTTACAGCTATTTATATGAAGTTGTACAAAAACGCTTTTTTTCGTCAAGCCAGTGCGTTTCTTACGATTACATGCATTTGAATGGGGAGCTCGCCCGAAACAAAGTATAGGTTTTCATTATGTGAATAACTTGAAAATCTTAGCTCAAACAGCTTCAAAACATGTGTGCCCAGCACAGGGATATAGAAGTCTATTAGATAAAGCCATAAATATGTGTGTCTGATTCTTCTATCCAAAGTTACAGCTATTTATATGAAGTTGTACAAAAACGCTTTTTTTCGTAAAGCCAGTGCTTTTCTTACGATTACATGCATTTGAATGGGGAGCTCGCCCGAAACAAAGTATAGGTTTTCATTATGTGAATAACTTGAAAGTCTTAGCTCAAACAGCTTCAAAACATGTGTGCCCAGCACAGGGATATAGAAGTCTATTAGATAAAGCCATAAATATGTGTGTCTGAGTCTTCTATCCAAAGTTACAGCTATTTATATGAAGTTGTACAAAAACGCTTTTTTTCGTCAAGCCAGTGCTTTTCTTACGATTACATGCATTTGAATGGGGAGCTCGCCCGAAACAAAGTATAGGTTTTCATTATGTGAATAACTTGAAAATCTTAGCTCAAACAGCTTCAAAACATGTGTGCCCAGCACAGGGATATAGAAGTCTATTAGATAAAGCCATAAATATGTGTGTCTGAGTCTTCTATCCAAAGTTACAGCTATTTATATGAAGTTGTAAAAAAACGCTTTTTTTTCGTCAAGCCAGTGCTTTTCTTACGATTACATGCATTTGAATGGGGAGCTCGCCCGAAACAAAGTATAGGTTTTCATTATGTGAATAACTTGGAAATCTTAGCTCAAACAGCTTCAAAACCTGTGTGCCCAGCACGGGGATAAAGAAGTGTATTAGATAAAGCCATAAATATGTGTGTCTGAGTCTTCTATCCAAAGTTACAGCTATTTATATGAAGTTGTACAAAAATGCTTTTTTTCGTCAAGCCAGTGCTTTTCTTAAGATTACATGCATTTGAATGGGGAGCTCGCCCGAAACAAAGTATAGGTTTTCATTATGTGAATAACTTGAAAATCTTAGCTCAAACAGCTTAAAAACCTGTGTGCCCAGCACGGGGATATAGAAGTCTATTAGATAAAGCCATAAATATGTGTGTCTGATTCTTCTATCCAAAGTTACAGCTATTTATATGAAGTTGTACAAAAACGCTTTTTTTCATCAAGCCAGTGCTTTTCTTACGATTACATGCATTTGAATGGGGAGCTCGCCCGAAACAAAGTATAGGTTTTCATTATGTGAATAACTTGGAAATCTTAGCTCAAACAGCTTCAAAACCTGTGTGCCCAGCACGGGGATAAAGAAGTGTATTAGATAAAGCCATAAATATGTGTGTCTGATTCTTCTATCCAAAGTTACAGCTATTTATATGAAGTTGTACAAAAACGCTTTTTTTCGTAAAGCCAGTGCTTTTCTTACGATTACATGCATTTGAATGGGGAGCTCGCCCGAAACAAAGTATAGGTTTTCATTATGTGAATAACTTGAAAATCTTAGCTCAAACAGCTTCAAAACCTGTGTGCCCAGCACGGGGATATAGAAGTCTATTAGATAAAGCCATAAATGTGTGTGTCTGAGTCTTCTATCAAAAGTTACAGCTATTTATATGAAGTTGTACAAAAACGCTTTTTTTCGTCAAGCCAGTGCGTTTCTTACGATTACATGCATTTGAATGGGGAGCTCGCCCGAAACAAAGTATAGGTTTTCATTATGTGAATAACTTGGAAATCTTAGCTCAAACAGCTTCAAAACCTGTTTGCCCAGCACGGGGATAAAGAAGTGTATTAGATAAAGCCATAAATATGTGTGTCTGAGTCTTCTATCCAAAGTTACAGCTATTTATATGAAGTTGTACAAAAACGCTTTTTTTCGTCAAGCCAGTGCGTTTCTTACGATTACATGCATTTGAATGGGGAGCTCGCCCGAAACAAAGTATAGGTTTTCATTATGTGAATAACTTGGAAATCTTAGCTCAGACAGCTTCAAAACCTGTGTGCCCAGCACGGGGATATAGAAGTGTATTAGATAAAGCCATAAATATGTGTGTCTGAGTCTTCTATCCAAAGTTACAGCTATTTATATGAAGTTGTACAAAAACGCTTTTTTTCGTCATGCCAGTGCGTTTCTTACGATTACATGCATTTGAATGGGGAGCTCGCCCGAAACAAAGTATAGGTTTTCATTATGTGAATAACTTGGAAATCTTAGCTCAAACAGCTTCAAAACCTGTGTGCCCAGCACGGGGATATAGAAGTGTATTAGATAAAGCCATAAATATGTGTGTCTGAGTCTTCTATCCAAAGTTACAGCTATTTATATGAAGTTGTACAAAAACGCTTTTTTTCGTCATGCCAGTGCGTTTCTTACGATTACATATTTGAATGGGGAGCTCGCCCGAAACAAAGTATAGGTTTTCATTATGTGAATAACTTTAAAATCTTAGCTCAAACAGCTTCAAAACCTGTGTGCCCAGCACGGGGATAAAGAAGTCTATTAGATAAAGCCATAAATATGTGTGTCTGAGTCTTCTATCAAAAGTTACAGCTATTTATATGAAGTTGTACAAAAACGCTTTTTTTCGTCAAGCCAGTGCGTTTCTTACGATTACATGCATTTGAATGGGGAGCTCGCCCGAAACAAAGTATAGGTTTTCATTATGTGAATAACTTTAAAATCTTAGCTCAAACAGCTTCAAAACCTGTGTGCCCAGCACGGGGATATAGAAGTCTATTAGATAAAGCCATAAATATGTGTGTCTGAGTCTTCTATCCAAAGTTACAGCTATTTATATGAAGTTGTACAAAAACGCTTTTTTTCGTCAAGTCAGTGCGTTTCTTACGATTACATGCATTTGAATGGGGAGCTCGCCCGAAACAAAGTATAGGTTTTCATTATGTGAATAACTTTAAAATCTTAGCTCAAACAGCTTCAACACATGTGTGCCCAGCACGGGGATATAGAAGTCTATTAGATAAAGCCATAAATATGTGTGTCTGAGTCTTCTATCCAAAGTTACAGCTATTTATATGAAGTTGTACAAAAACGCTTTTTTTCGTCATGCCAGTGCGTTTCTTACGATTACATGCATTTGAATGGGGAGCTCGCCCGAAACAAAGTATAGGTTTTCATTATGTGAATAACTTGGAAATCTTAGCTCAAACAGCTTCAAAACCTGTGTGCCCAGCACGGGGATATAGAAGTGTATTAGATAAAGCCATAAATATGTGTGTCTGAGTCTTCTATCCAAAGTTACAGCTATTTATATGAAGTTGTACAAAAACGCTTTTTTTCGTCATGCCAGTGCGTTTCTTACGATTACATGCATTTGAATGGGGAGCTCGCCCGAAACAAAGTATAGGTTTTCATTATGTGAATAACTTTAAAATCTTAGCTCAAACAGCTTCAAAACCTGTGTGCCCAGCACGGGGATAAAGAAGTCTATTAGATAAAGCCATAAATATGTGTGTCTGAGTCTTCTATCAAAAGTTACAGCTATTTATATGAAGTTGTACAAAAACGCTTTTTTTCGTCAAGCCAGTGCGTTTCTTACGATTACATGCATTTGAATGGGGAGCTCGCCCGAAACAAAGTATAGGTTTTCATTATGTGAATAACTTGAAAATCTTAGCTCAAACAGCTTCAAAACCTGTGTGCCCAGCACGGGGATATAGAAGTCTATTAGATAAAGCCATAAATGTGTGTGTCTGAGTCTTCTATCAAAAGTTACAGCTATTTATATGAAGTTGTACAAAAACGCTTTTTTTCGTCAAGCCAGTGCGTTTCTTACGATTACATGCATTTGAATGGGGAGCTCGCCCGAAACAAAGTATAGGTTTTCATTATGTGAATAACTTGAAAATCTTAGCTCAAACAGCTTCAAAACATGTGTGCCCAGCACAGGGATATAGAAGTCTATTAGATAAAGCCATAAATATGTGTGTCTGATTCTTCTATCCAAAGTTACAGCTATTTATATGAAGTTGTACAAAAACGCTTTTTTTCGTAAAGCCAGTGCTTTTCTTACGATTACATGCATTTGAATGGGGAGCTCGCCCGAAACAAAGTATAGGTTTTCATTATGTGAATAACTTGAAAGTCTTAGCTCAAACAGCTTCAAAACATGTGTGCCCAGCACAGGGATATAGAAGTCTATTAGATAAAGCCATAAATATGTGTGTCTGAGTCTTCTATCCAAAGTTACAGCTATTTATATGAAGTTGTACAAAAACGCTTTTTTTCGTCAAGCCAGTGCTTTTCTTACGATTACATGCATTTGAATGGGGAGCTCGCCCGAAACAAAGTATAGGTTTTCATTATGTGAATAACTTGAAAATCTTAGCTCAAACAGCTTCAAAACATGTGTGCCCAGCACAGGGATATAGAAGTCTATTAGATAAAGCCATAAATATGTGTGTCTGAGTCTTCTATCCAAAGTTACAGCTATTTATATGAAGTTGTAAAAAAACGCTTTTTTTTCGTCAAGCCAGTGCTTTTCTTACGATTACATGCATTTGAATGGGGAGCTCGCCCGAAACAAAGTATAGGTTTTCATTATGTGAATAACTTGGAAATCTTAGCTCAAACAGCTTCAAAACCTGTGTGCCCAGCACGGGGATAAAGAAGTGTATTAGATAAAGCCATAAATATGTGTGTCTGAGTCTTCTATCCAAAGTTACAGCTATTTATATGAAGTTGTACAAAAATGCTTTTTTTCGTCAAGCCAGTGCTTTTCTTAAGATTACATGCATTTGAATGGGGAGCTCGCCCGAAACAAAGTATAGGTTTTCATTATGTGAATAACTTGAAAATCTTAGCTCAAACAGCTTAAAAACCTGTGTGCCCAGCACGGGGATATAGAAGTCTATTAGATAAAGCCATAAATATGTGTGTCTGATTCTTCTATCCAAAGTTACAGCTATTTATATGAAGTTGTACAAAAACGCTTTTTTTCATCAAGCCAGTGCTTTTCTTACGATTACATGCATTTGAATGGGGAGCTCGCCCGAAACAAAGTATAGGTTTTCATTATGTGAATAACTTGGAAATCTTAGCTCAAACAGCTTCAAAACCTGTGTGCCCAGCACGGGGATAAAGAAGTGTATTAGATAAAGCCATAAATATGTGTGTCTGATTCTTCTATCCAAAGTTACAGCTATTTATATGAAGTTGTACAAAAACGCTTTTTTTCGTAAAGCCAGTGCTTTTCTTACGATTACATGCATTTGAATGGGGAGCTCGCCCGAAACAAAGTATAGGTTTTCATTATGTGAATAACTTGAAAATCTTAGCTCAAACAGCTTCAAAACCTGTGTGCCCAGCACGGGGATATAGAAGTGTATTAGATAAAGCCATAAATATGTGTGTCTGAGTCTTCTATCCAAAGTTACAGCTATTTATATGAAGTTGTACAAAAACGCTTTTTTTCGTCATGCCAGTGCGTTTCTTACGATTACATGCATTTGAATGGGGAGCTCGCCCGAAACAAAGTATAGGTTTTCATTATGTGAATAACTTGGAAATCTTAGCTCAAACAGCTTCAAAACCTGTGTGCCCAGCACGGGGATATAGAAGTGTATTAGATAAAGCCATAAATATGTGTGTCTGAGTCTTCTATCCAAAGTTACAGCTATTTATATGAAGTTGTACAAAAACGCTTTTTTTCGTCATGCCAGTGCGTTTCTTACGATTACATATTTGAATGGGGAGCTCGCCCGAAACAAAGTATAGGTTTTCATTATGTGAATAACTTTAAAATCTTAGCTCAAACAGCTTCAAAACCTGTGTGCCCAGCACGGGGATAAAGAAGTCTATTAGATAAAGCCATAAATATGTGTGTCTGAGTCTTCTATCAAAAGTTACAGCTATTTATATGAAGTTGTACAAAAACGCTTTTTTTCGTCAAGCCAGTGCGTTTCTTACGATTACATGCATTTGAATGGGGAGCTCGCCCGAAACAAAGTATAGGTTTTCATTATGTGAATAACTTTAAAATCTTAGCTCAAACAGCTTCAAAACCTGTGTGCCCAGCACGGGGATATAGAAGTCTATTAGATAAAGCCATAAATATGTGTGTCTGAGTCTTCTATCCAAAGTTACAGCTATTTATATGAAGTTGTACAAAAACGCTTTTTTTCGTCAAGTCAGTGCGTTTCTTACGATTACATGCATTTGAATGGGGAGCTCGCCCGAAACAAAGTATAGGTTTTCATTATGTGAATAACTTTAAAATCTTAGCTCAAACAGCTTCAACACATGTGTGCCCAGCACGGGGATATAGAAGTCTATTAGATAAAGCCATAAATATGTGTGTCTGAGTCTTCTATCCAAAGTTACAGCTATTTATATGAAGTTGTACAAAAACGCTTTTTTTCGTCATGCCAGTGCGTTTCTTACGATTACATGCATTTGAATGGGGAGCTCGCCCGAAACAAAGTATAGGTTTTCATTATGTGAATAACTTGGAAATCTTAGCTCAAACAGCTTCAAAACCTGTGTGCCCAGCACGGGGATATAGAAGTGTATTAGATAAAGCCATAAATATGTGTGTCTGAGTCTTCTATCCAAAGTTACAGCTATTTATATGAAGTTGTACAAAAACGCTTTTTTTCGTCATGCCAGTGCGTTTCTTACGATTACATGCATTTGAATGGGGAGCTCGCCCGAAACAAAGTATAGGTTTTCATTATGTGAATAACTTTAAAATCTTAGCTCAAACAGCTTCAAAACCTGTGTGCCCAGCACGGGGATAAAGAAGTCTATTAGATAAAGCCATAAATATGTGTGTCTGAGTCTTCTATCAAAAGTTACAGCTATTTATATGAAGTTGTACAAAAACGCTTTTTTTCGTCAAGCCAGTGCGTTTCTTACGATTACATGCATTTGAATGGGGAGCTCGCCCGAAACAAAGTATAGGTTTTCATTATGTGAATAACTTGAAAATCTTAGCTCAAACAGCTTCAAAACCTGTGTGCCCAGCACGGGGATATAGAAGTCTATTAGATAAAGCCATAAATGTGTGTGTCTGAGTCTTCTATCAAAAGTTACAGCTATTTATATGAAGTTGTACAAAAACGCTTTTTTTCGTCAAGCCAGTGCGTTTCTTACGATTACATGCATTTGAATGGGGAGCTCGCCCGAAACAAAGTATAGGTTTTCATTATGTGAATAACTTGGAAATCTTAGCTCAAACAGCTTCAAAACCTGTTTGCCCAGCACGGGGATAAAGAAGTGTATTAGATAAAGCCATAAATATGTGTGTCTGAGTCTTCTATCCAAAGTTACAGCTATTTATATGAAGTTGTACAAAAACGCTTTTTTTCGTCAAGCCAGTGCGTTTCTTACGATTACATGCATTTGAATGGGGAGCTCGCCCGAAACAAAGTATAGGTTTTCATTATGTGAATAACTTGGAAATCTTAGCTCAGACAGCTTCAAAACCTGTGTGCCCAGCACGGGGATATAGAAGTGTATTAGATAAAGCCATAAATATGTGTGTCTGAGTCTTCTATCCAAAGTTACAGCTATTTATATGAAGTTGTACAAAAACGCTTTTTTTCGTCATGCCAGTGCGTTTCTTACGATTACATGCATTTGAATGGGGAGCTCGCCCGAAACAAAGTATAGGTTTTCATTATGTGAATAACTTGGAAATCTTAGCTCAAACAGCTTCAAAACCTGTTTGCCCAGCACGGGGATAAAGAAGTGTATTAGATAAAGCCATAAATATGTGTGTCTGAGTCTTCTATCCAAAGTTACAGCTATTTATATGAAGTTGTACAAAAACGCTTTTTTTCGTCAAGCCAGTGCGTTTCTTACGATTACATGCATTTGAATGGGGAGCTCGCCCGAAACAAAGTATAGGTTTTCATTATGTGAATAACTTGGAAATCTTAGCTCAGACAGCTTCAAAACCTGTGTGCCCAGCACGGGGATATAGAAGTGTATTAGATAAAGCCATAAATATGTGTGTCTGAGTCTTCTATCCAAAGTTACAGCTATTTATATGAAGTTGTACAAAAACGCTTTTTTTCGTCATGCCAGTGCGTTTCTTACGATTACATGCATTTGAATGGGGAGCTCGCCCGAAACAAAGTATAGGTTTTCATTATGTGAATAACTTGGAAATCTTAGCTCAAACAGCTTCAAAACCTGTGTGCCCAGCACGGGGATATAGAGGTGTATTAGATAAAGCCATAAATATGTGTGTCTGAGTCTTCTATCCAAAGTTACAGCTATTTATATGAAGTTGTACAAAAACGCTTTTTTTCGTCATGCCAGTGCGTTTCTTACGATTACATGCATTTGAATGGGGAGCTCGCCCGAAACAAAGTATAGGTTTTCATTATGTGAATAACTTGAAAATCTTAGCTCAAACAGCTTCAAAACCTGTGTGCCCAGCACGGGGATAAAGAAGTCTATTAGATAAAGCCATAAATATGTGTGTCTGAGTCTTCTATCAAAAGTTACAGCTATTTATATGAAGTTGTACAAAAACGCTTTTTTTCGTCAAGCCAGTGCGTTTCTTACGATTACATGCATTTGAATGGGGAGCTCGCCCGAAACAAAGTATAGGTTTTCATTATGTGAATAACTTGGAAATCTTAGCTCAAACAGCTTCAAAACCTGTTTGCCCAGCACGGGGATAAAGAAGTGTATTAGATAAAGCCATAAATATGTGTGTCTGAGTCTTCTATCCAAAGTTACAGCTATTTATATGAAGTTGTACAAAAACGCTTTTTTTCGTCAAGCCAGTGCGTTTCTTACGATTACATGCATTTGAATGGGGAGCTCGCCCGAAACAAAGTATAGGTTTTCATTATGTGAATAACTTGGAAATCTTAGCTCAGACAGCTTCAAAACCTGTGTGCCCAGCACGGGGATATAGAAGTGTATTAGATAAAGCCATAAATATGTGTGTCTGAGTCTTCTATCCAAAGTTACAGCTATTTATATGAAGTTGTACAAAAACGCTTTTTTTCGTCATGCCAGTGCGTTTCTTACGATTACATGCATTTGAATGGGGAGCTCGCCCGAAACAAAGTATAGGTTTTCATTATGTGAATAACTTGGAAATCTTAGCTCAAACAGCTTCAAAACCTGTGTGCCCAGCACGGGGATATAGAAGTGTATTTGAACTGGACATGTGTGTGCTTAATAAACTGGCGAATTACAGCAGGATTTTCCTATCCTCGGTCAGAAGGCACGGGTGACTTATATGATGAAAGAGAGGGTCCACAGCAATGATAGTTTAGGTCCCTTTAATCCAAAACATCTCCAGGAGTGAATTTGTGTGAGTATAAGTAAGTGTATGTGTGTGGTTCTGTAAAATAACAGAAATTACAATTAGCAAACAATTAAAGTCAACCAAACTGATCTAAATAATACAGAAAGGGTTGAACAGAAATCTAATTCGAAAATGACTAAACCCCACCTCCTGGTGGACACAAATGGGCTGCTGCACAGGGATAGACTCCATCTTTACTTTGGGCAGCTCAGTTCACAAGGGTAGCGCCATTTTGGTCAAATCAAATATACAGTGACTCGTGGCTACACAAACTGCTGGAAAACTCTATAAAAACATCACACAATGAACATAGGCAAGTATATGATAAGTTACAACCATAGAACAAACAAATATAAGGCACTTACTTATCATTCACGCACACGCACGACACATGTTCAGTACAACAGCCCAGCTCCACCAGCGCTATCACAGCGAACCAGCGCAAACACAAAACAAGGGATGGGAGGAATGTACCATCTTAGCAGTGATTAGAGGGGGTCCGTGGAACAGTCTATATACACAAATCACAGGGGTTTTATACAGCCGCCCCCTAATGTGTATAGCACATTAGTAAACATTAAAAAACCCATGTGAATATAACTAAGGACATTCAGCTGACAGTTCAGGTAAAGTGATAAGTTTTGACACAGGCCGTTGGTATTTATGTTCCCCAATAGCGACTTCAGCTACTCGCACCTGTCCATCCGGGCTGGGAAACACCTGTGTTACCTGTCCTACGGGCCAGGAAGCCCGTGGGAGCTGATAGTCCACCACCATGACCGTCTGTCCCACTTTCAAAGGTGGAGTAGTCCGGTTCCACTTCTGGCGAGGCTGCAGTCCAGGCAGGTAGCGCTGAATGAACTGAGTCCAGAACTGATCCGCCATGACTTGGCTGTGACGCCATTTTCGCCTTCCAAGTTTTTCTCTGGTGCCATAAACTGCCTGGGGAAGGGAAGCATCACGCCGCCCCATGAGCAACATATTTGGCGTGATCGGATCAACATCTGCAATATCCGAGGAAACATATCCCAGTGGCTTAGAATTAAGTATACCCTCTACTTCAATAAGAACAGTAAGCAACAAATCCTCTGGCACCGCTTGACCTTTGAGAGCAACTTGAAGTGCAGATTTGACTGAACGGATCTCCCGTTCCCAGGCTCCCCCAAAATGTGGAGCATGCGGAGGGTTGAAGTGGAAAGTGATGCTCTGTTCACTGAGCTTCTCCTGCAGTCGTGGCTCCATCGCTTTGAATGCCTCCTGCAGCTCTCTGTCTCCTCCTCTGAAATTGGTGCCCTGATCACTCAGTATTTCAAAGGGTTTTCCTCTTCGAGCAATAAATCTGCGCAGAGCCATGAGAAAGGAGTCAGTGTCCATACCAGTGAGAAGGTCGAGGTGAATGCAGCGGGTAGTAAGGCATTTGAATATAATACCCCACCGTTTCTCTTGTCTCCTGCCTATCTTTATAGTGAAAGGGCCAAAACAGTCAATTCCTGTGGACCAGAATGGCGGCTGATTTAATCGCAAGCGGGTAGCAGGAAGATCAGACATCTTAGGTGAAACAGGATTGGCTCTCCACTTCTTACACTCCAAACAGCGATACTGATGCTTCCTTATGGCCTGTCTGCCTCTTAAAATCCAATACCTGCGTCTCAATTCGGCAAAGACACGTTCTGGACCAGGATGCAGGAGACGTGTATCATAGTCTTTGATGATGAGCTGAGTAGTAGGGTGGTCTGGTGACAACACGATAGGATGCAGAGTGTCAGTATCCATCTGCTCTGCCCGCCGGAGACGTCCACCTACTCGTATGAGGCCAAGCTGACTGTCATATTCTGAAGAAAGGTTAATCAGTCTGCTGTCTTTCTGCACCTCTTTCCCAGATTTAAGTGTGTGTACTTCAACAGGGAAGCTGTCTTGTTGTGCCTGTTTGAGAATTTGAACTTCTGTCTCTAGTCGTTGTGCTGCTGACATAGGAGGGGCAGCCGCCCCGTGAGAAGACAGGTAGGTGGCCTGCACCAAATCAGCCCAGGTGTTGTATGCAGGATCAGACTGTGCCAAATCTGTAGTAACATAGGCACAGAAAGCTGATTTCTTTAACTCAGTATTATCTTCACTGTCTGTACTCACAGTAGGTCGTGCTGGCCACTGCTCGGATGCTTGTTTCAGGAAGGGGGGCCCATCCATCCACTGGCTAGGTTTTGACAGCTCACGTAGTGGTTTTCCCCGGGTGATGTCATCTGCTGGGTTCAAAGCCGAGGGGACATACCTCCAGCTGGCGACCTCAGTCAGCTCCTGTATTTCAGCAATACAAGTACCTACAAACACTTTATATTGGCAGGATTCAGACTGAATCCAATTCAACACAGTGGTAGAATCGGTCCATAAAGTAGTCTCACTAATGGGCAGAGTAAGCTCACTGAGGAGGAGTCTGGACAGTTGTGCCCCAGCCAGTACAGCACACAACTCCAAACGGGGAATTGACAGTTTCTTGCGGGGGGCCACACGTGATCTGGCCATGATAAAGGCAGTGTGGACCTCATGTTCTGCTGATTTAAATCTCAAATATGCCACTGCTCCGTAAGCACTCTCTGAAGCATCACAGAAAACATGCAGCTGGAAAGTTCCCTCTTGGGTTGCTGGGGCTGTGTAGCATCTAGGCAGACAGATTTCTGGTAGATACTGTAGCTCACTCACCCACTCTTGCCACCGCTGGAGTAACTCGCCCTCGATGGGATCATCCCAGTTCCTGTCGTTCTGCCACAGACGTTGAACAATAACCTTGGCCCGGGTCGTGAAGGGGATGATGAAACCCAGTGGGTCGTATTGAGAGGCGAGGATGCTGTAGATGTTTCTCATGGTTGACTCCTGAGGAACCACTGGCCGACATCTGTAGGCGATCTGGTCTGTGGAGCAGTGCCATGCCAAGCCTAAGGTTGGTTCTTGAGGATCTGGTTGATGTTCAGTCAACCACAGCTCGCAGGTAGGGGACTTCACTTCAGTGGGGAGATGAGCAACGGCCTCTGGGTAGTTACTGGCCCACTGTCGGATTTCGAAACCACCAGTAGATAGCAACTCTCTGATGTTATCGACAAGTGGTCGTGCCTGCAAAGCAAAGGGCAGAGATTGCAAACAGTTATCGACATAAAATGAGCGCAGCACTGAGTCTAGTACTTGTTCATTGCCATCTTTATGATCCTGCACATGGCGCTGAAGGGCATATGTGGCACAACAGGGGCTGCATGTGGTTCCAAAGGGCAGGACACACCACTCATAAATGTCCGGGCTCCGATCTCTTTCCATATCTCTCCACACGACTCTCAGCAGGGCCCGGTCATGTGGAAGAAGCCGCACCTGATAGAACATACCTCGTATATCCCCACTCACAGCAACAGGGTGCTCCCTAAATCTCAACAGGACACCTATTAAGGATGGACCGAGAGTTGGACCTGGTAGCAGCTGGTCGTTAAGGCAGTCTTGCCTGTATTGGAAGGAACAGTTGAAAACTATCCTGGGCTTATTGTTATGATGCACAATATGATGGGGAATGAACCAGGATTCATCTGTGCGGTTTGCCTCTTCAGGAGTGAGTTTTCTTACATAACCTGCTTGCTCCAGTTTGTGTATTTCGGCATTGTACACAGCCGCTAGATCAGGATCTTTAACCAGGCGCTTCTCTGTGGACCGAAGGAGAGCCATCACTGCTTCATGACCAGCTTGTAGTTTAGGGGAGTCTCTGCGGCGGAGCAGAGGAGTAGCATAACGAGCTATCCCATCTACCTGTAAACGTTCTGTGGTTTTCTGCAGTAACTCCAGTGCCTCTTTGTCTTGTTTAGAGCGAGTTACCTCTTTCTCTGATCGAAAGGGGAGCACATCTAACTGCCACAGCTTCTCAACGTTCTGTCTTAGCGCTTGAGAGGGAGTTGGTAACAGGGATGTGTGCAGACATGAAGCTTCAGTAGGTAGATGTAGAAAGGTAGCCGGTCCCTGGATGGCCCAACCGAGGTTAGTGTTGACAGCAACAGGGCTGCCTAGTGGACCAACTTTGACAGGTGACAGAGGGGTGATGAGCTGGACATTATCTGAGCCTATAAGAAGCATAGGCTGCACATCCTTAAATGCTTGGATAGGAACGTCAGCCAGATGTGGATATCTCTGACGGAGTATGTCCACTGGACAGGATTGTTTTGCCAGATTAAGTTCTTTAGCAGTAAAAACACGTCTGATGTGATGTTTGATTTGGGGAGAGCTGGGTGCGCTTAGTTCGAAAGAAACAGATGCGCCTTGTAACTGTGACACCTCCTGCCTGATGGTTCGTAGTTTGAGGGACTCCTCTGTGACATTTAGTTGCAGGTAATGAACTGCTGCAGATAGAACAATAGTTCGCTCTGATCCATCGTCAAGAATGGCGTAGGTGGACAGAGATCGCCCATTATTGTGGAGGGTAACTGGGACCACTTTAAGCATGACTCTACCTGAATGAGTGACTTGGTCCAAATACACCATGCTGGAGGCTGTACTCAATGTCAGGATACTCTTGTTTGAGCTGGAGGCAGCTTCATGAAGGATCTGCAGGTGTTGTTCTCCACAGGTGGCACAACATTTCTTCAGATTGCAACTGTCAGGCTGGTGACTCCGACCACATCTCCAGCATCTCTTATTGTCACTAATCCACGTAATAATCTGTGTAGTACTCAGCTTGCTGAAGTCAGAACAGGAACTCAAGTAATGTTCTGTACTGCTACAGAAGGGGCAGTAGGGTTTGAATTTCTCTCTTTTCTTCCCTTTCATAGGTTCTTTACTGTCAGTAGGGGCTGAAGTGGTATTTGCCGTCAGTGTTGTAGGCTTGTCTGTGCCATAGTAGACTGATGAGGATGTCTTTAATGGTCGTGATGACTTGTCTCTACGATCTGAGCAGGGTTTATCAGATATGTAGCTTTCTGTAGCCCTTCGTGATATCTGTATGGCCTGTGACTTCCTCTCCAACCACTGTGCAAAGTCAGGGAGAGTATAGGTGTTAGCTGAGTCACTCTGCAAGATGCCCTTTGCAAGACAATATTCAGCAAAACTGTCTTGATAGGAGAAGGGGAGTTTACTCAAAAGCCTGTCCACATGGGAGCCACACTGTAGTTCGCTCTTAGCAGGTCCTTCAATGGAGTTTAGTAGTCCCACCAGACTACTAACTGATAGAGCAAAGTCTTCAAACCCCTGTGCATCTCCAGCTTTCACTGTAGAAGCTCTCAAAATGTTGTTAATTTCACCTTGGACTAATTGGCGTGGTTGTCCATAGCGCTGCTGTAGAGCCTGCATTGCTTTAGTGAAGGGCATAGGGTCATGCACATATCTCTTTGCAAGCTGAAATGCAGGAGGAAACTTTAGATGATCCAGCAGTACTTGGAATTTGTAATCCTCAGATAGATGTGGGTGTGGTCCCAAAACTCCATCCAGACCTTTCTTCAGTAGCAGAAAATCACTCTCTTTTCCTGTGGTGAAACGGATCAGATTGGGTTTAGGAATGCCATATGAAGAGGAAATAGCCATCTCCATCAAGTTCGGTCTCTGAGAGGAAAGCAGAGATGAGGAGTGTTGTGGGCTGCTCTGAATTACATCATGCTGTGAACTGACAGGTGGCGGTGCAGCTGGGGCAGGATGCTGATAGGTATACTGTGAGCTAACAGCAGGTGGCAGCACTGGTGTAACGTATGGCTGACTGAGAGGTGGGCCTGAAGTCCAAGGCGGATAACCTGGAAAGGGCATGCCGGGTGGCAGCGTGACAGGGTACTGCATAGTGCCTGGGGTACTAAACTGAGCAGCACTGTGTGGCACAGACCTCTGTGGGGTTGATGATGGCCAATTCAGGTCTCTTTGTTGATACCAGGGAGGATGTGGCTGGTCAGTTGCTGTAAATGCAGACCGGGGTACCACTGGTGTTGGCTGAGCAGCTGATGGCATAGAAGAGTGGACGTATAGAGGGGGCTGAGGAATAGGTTGGTTAACAGGGAGAGTAGGAGCTGTTGACTGTAATAGTTGAGGGTTATCAACATGATGAGCTGTGGAAGGGGAGGTCTGCTGTACAGTATGAAACTGAGGGCCAGGTATTACTGGAGATATGGGAGGGATGTTTCCTAGTCCGCCCATAGGAAGATCTTGTGTAGGATTATTATCCACAGTTAGTAAAGGCATACTATGGCTCCGGACCTGGGTTTGTAACTGTACTTGGGGGGTTCTTTGGCCAAGGTTCAAAGACACTTGTATAGTGCTTTGTATCTCCCTCATCTGCTCCTGTACCTGAATAACACACTGCTCCATCCTCCTTATTCTCTCCATCTCTGGTGAGCTGTCGATGCCAGCTGTTTGGTGTATTGGGGTAGTTGCGTTAGTATTCGGTGGAACTGGGTTAGTCGGCTGGGGGGGATAGGTCCAGATGAAGTCATCCAGATATCTTGGGACCCTATGTGGTCTCCTGTGCCGGGCACCTTGTTGTTCTTCATCATATCGGGATGTCGCCATGTTAGGAAAAGCTGTAATTAATCCGGCTCGAAGGACCACTTGAACTGGACATGTGTGTGCTTAATAAACTGGCGAATTACAGCAGGATTTTCCTATCCTCGGTCAGAAGGCACGGGTGACTTATATGATGAAAGAGAGGGTCCACAGCAATGATAGTTTAGGTCCCTTTAATCCAAAACATCTCCAGGAGTGAATTTGTGTGAGTATAAGTAAGTGTATGTGTGTGGTTCTGTAAAATAACAGAAATTACAATTAGCAAACAATTAAAGTCAACCAAACTGATCTAAATAATACAGAAAGGGTTGAACAGAAATCTAATTCGAAAATGACTAAACCCCACCTCCTGGTGGACACAAATGGGCTGCTGCACAGGGATAGACTCCATCTTTACTTTGGGCAGCTCAGTTCACAAGGGTAGCGCCATTTTGGTCAAATCAAATATACAGTGACTCGTGGCTACACAAACTGCTGGAAAACTCTATAAAAACATCACACAATGAACATAGGCAAGTATATGATAAGTTACAACCATAGAACAAACAAATATAAGGCACTTACTTATCATTCACGCACACGCACGACACATGTTCAGTACAACAGCCCAGCTCCACCAGCGCTATCACAGCGAACCAGCGCAAACACAAAACAAGGGATGGGAGGAATGTACCATCTTAGCAGTGATTAGAGGGGGTCCGTGGAACAGTCTATATACACAAATCACAGGGGTTTTATACAGTATTAGATAAAGCCATAAATATGTGTGTCTGAGTCTTCTATCCAAAGTTACAGCTATTTATATGAAGTTGTACAAAAACGCTTTTTTTCGTCATGCCAGTGCGTTTCTTACGATTACATGCATTTGAATGGGGAGCTCGCCCGAAACAAAGTATAGGTTTTCATTATGTGAATAACTTTAAAATCTTAGCTCAAACAGCTTCAAAACCTGTGTGCCCAGCACGGGGATAAAGAAGTCTATTAGATAAAGCCATAAATATGTGTGTCTGAGTCTTCTATCAAAAGTTACAGCTATTTATATGAAGTTGTACAAAAACGCTTTTTTTCGTCAAGCCAGTGCGTTTCTTACGATTACATGCATTTGAATGGGGAGCTCGCCCGAAACAAAGTATAGGTTTTCATTATGTGAATAACTTGAAAATCTTAGCTCAAACAGCTTCAAAGCCTGTGTGCCCAGCACGGGGATATAAAAGTCTATTAGATAAAGCCATAAATATGTGTGTCTGAGTCTTCTATCCAAAGTTACAGCTATTTATATGAAGTTGTACAAAAACGCTTTTTTTCGTCAAGCCAGTGCGTTTCTTACGATTACATGCATTTGAATGGGGAGCTCGCCCGAAACAAAGTATAGGTTTTCATTATGTGAATAACTTGAAAACCTTAGCTCAAACAGCTTCAAAACATGTGTGCCCAGCACGGGGATATAGAAGTCTATTAGATAATGCCATAAATATGTGTGTCTGAGTCTTCTATCCAAAGTTACAGCTATTTATATGAAGTTGTACAAAAACGCTTTTTTTCGTCAAGCCAGTGCTTTTCTTACGATTACATGCATTTGAATGGGGAGCTCGCCCGAAACAAAGTATAGGTTTTCATTATGTGAATAACTTGAAAATCTTAGCTCAAACAGCTTCAAAACATGTGTGCCCAGCACAGGGATATAGAAGTCTATTAGATAAAGCCATAAATATGTGTGTCTGATTCTTCTATCCAAAGTTACAGCTATTTATATGAAGTTGTACAAAAACGCTTTTTTTCGTAAAGCCAGTGCTTTTCTTACGATTACATGCATTTGAATGGGGAGCTCGCCCGAAACAAAGTATAGGTTTTCATTATGTGAATAATTTGGAAATCTTAGCTCAAACAGCTTCAAAACCTGTTTGCCCAGCACGGGGATAAAGAAGTGTATTAGATAAAGCCATAAATATGTGTGTCTGAGTCTTCTATCCAAAGTTACAGCTATTTATATGAAGTTGTACAAAAACGCTTTTTTTCGTCAAGCCAGTGCGTTTCTTACGATTACATGCATTTGAATGGGGAGCTCGCCCGAAACAAAGTATAGGTTTTCATTATGTGAATAACTTGGAAATCTTAGCTCAGACAGCTTCAAAACCTGTGTGCCCAGCACGGGGATATAGAAGTGTATTAGATAAAACCATAAATATGTGTGTCTGAGTCTTCTATCCAAAGTTACAGCTATTTATATGAAGTTGTACAAAAACGCTTTTTTTCGTCATGCCAGTGCGTTTCTTACGATTACATGCATTTGAATGGGGAGCTCGCCCGAAACAAAGTATAGGTTTTCATTATGTGAATAACTTGGAAATCTTAGCTCAAACAGCTTCAAAACCTGTGTGCCCAGCACGGGGATATAGAAGTGTATTAGATAAAGCCATAAATATGTGTGTCTGAGTCTTCTATCCAAAGTTACAGCTATTTATATGAAGTTGTACAAAAACGCTTTTTTTCGTCAAGCCAGTGCGTTTCTTACGATTACATGCATTTGAATGGGGAGCTCGCCCGAAACAAAGTATAGGTTTTCATTATGTGAATAACTTGAAAATCTTAGCTCAAACAGCTTCAAAACATGTGTGCCCAGCAAAGGGATATAGAAGTCTATTAGATAAAGCCATAAATATGTGTGTCTGAGTCTTCTATCCAAAGTTACAGCTATTTATATGAAGTTGTACAAAAACGCTTTTTTTCGTCAAGCCAGTGCTTTTCTTACGATTACATGCATTTGAATGGGGAGCTCGCCCGAAACAAAGTATAGGTTTTCATTATGTGAATAACTTGAAAATCTTAGCTCAAACAGCTTCAAAACATGTGTGCCCAGCACAGGGATATAGAAGTCTATTAGATAAAGCCATAAATATGTGTGTCTGATTCTTCTATCCAAAGTTACAGCTATTTATATGAAGTTGTACAAAAACGCCTTTTTTCGTAAAGCCAGTGCTTTTCTTACGATTACATGCATTTGAATGGGGAGCTCGCCCGAAACAAAGTATAGGTTTTCATTATGTGAATAACTTGAAAATCTTAGCTCAAACAGCTTCAAAACCTGTGTGCCCAGCACGGGGATATAGAAGTCTATTAGATAAAGCCATAAATGTGTGTGTCTGAGTCTTCTATCAAAAGTTACAGCTATTTATATGAAGTTGTACAAAAACGCTTTTTTTCGTCAAGCCAGTGCGTTTCTTACGATTACATGCATTTGAATGGGGAGCTCGCCCGAAACAAAGTATAGGTTTTCATTATGTGAATAACTTGGAAATCTTAGCTCAAACAGCTTCAAAACCTGTTTGCCCAGCACGGGGATAAAGAAGTGTATTAGATAAAGCCATAAATATGTGTGTCTGAGTCTTCTATCCAAAGTTACAGCTATTTATATGAAGTTGTACAAAAACGCTTTTTTTCGTCAAGCCAGTGCGTTTCTTACGATTACATGCATTTGAATGGGGAGCTCGCCCGAAACAAAGTATAGGTTTTCATTATGTGAATAACTTGAAAATCTTAGCTCAAACAGCTTCAAAACCTGTGTGCCCAGCACGGGGATATAGAAGTCTATTAGATAAAGCCATAAATGTGTGTGTCTGAGTCTTCTATCAAAAGTTACAGCTATTTATATGAAGTTGTACAAAAACGCTTTTTTTCGTCAAGCCAGTGCGTTTCTTACGATTACATGCATTTGAATGGGGAGCTCGCCCGAAACAAAGTATAGGTTTTCATTATGTGAATAACTTGGAAATCTTAGCTCAAACAGCTTCAAAACCTGTTTGCCCAGCACGGGGATAAAGAAGTGTATTAGATAAAGCCATAAATATGTGTGTCTGAGTCTTCTATCCAAAGTTACAGCTATTTATATGAAGTTGTACAAAAACGCTTTTTTTCGTCAAGCCAGTGCGTTTCTTACGATTACATGCATTTGAATGGGGAGCTCGCCCGAAACAAAGTATAGGTTTTCATTATGTGAATAACTTGAAAATCTTAGCTCAAACAGCTTCAAAACCTGTGTGCCCAGCACGGGGATATAAAAGTCTATTAGATAAAGCCATAAATATGTGTGTCTGAGTCTTCTATCCAAAGTTACAGCTATTTATATGAAGTTGTACAAAAACGCTTTTTTTCGTCAAGCCAGTGCGTTTCTTACGATTACATGCATTTGAATGGGGAGCTCGCCCGAAACAAAGTATAGGTTTTCATTATGTGAATAACTTGAAAATCTTAGCTCAAACAGCTTCAAAACATGTGTGCCCAGCAAAGGGATATAGAAGTCTATTAGATAAAGCCATAAATATGTGTGTCTGAGTCTTCTATCCAAAGTTACAGCTATTTATATGAAGTTGTACAAAAACGCTTTTTTTCGTCAAGCCAGTGCTTTTCTTACGATTACATGCATTTGAATGGGGAGCTCGCCCGAAACAAAGTATAGGTTTTCATTATGTGAATAACTTGAAAATCTTAGCTCAAACAGCTTCAAAACATGTGTGCCCAGCACAGGGATATAGAAGTCTATTAGATAAAGCCATAAATATGTGTGTCTGAGTCTTCTATCCAAAGTTACAGCTATTTATATGAAGTTGTACAAAAACGCTTTTTTTCGTCAAGCCAGTGCTTTTCTTACGATTACATGCATTTGAATGGGGAGCTCGCCCGAAACAAAGTATAGGTTTTCATTATGTGAATAACTTGAAAATCTTAGCTCAAACAGCTTCAAAACCTGTGTGCCCAGCACGGGGATAAAGAAGTGTATTAGATAAAGCCATAAATATGTGTGTCTGAGTCTTCTATCCAAAGTTACAGCTATTTATATGAAGTTGTACAAAAACGCTTTTTTTCGTCATGCCAGTGCTTTTCTTACGATTACATGCATTTGAATGGGGAGCTCGCCCGAAACAAAGTATAGGTTTTCATTATGTGAATAACTTGAAAATCTTAGCTCAAACAGCTTCAAAACCTGTGTGCCCGGCACGGGGATATAGAAGTCTATTAGATAAAGCCATAAATATGTGTGTCTGAGTCTTCTATCCAAAGTTACAGCTATTTATATGAAGTTGTACAAAAACGCTTTTTTTCGTCAAGCCAGTGCGTTTCTTACGATTACATGCATTTGAATGGGGAGCTCGCCCGAAACAAAGTATAGGTTTTCATTATGTGAATAACTTGAAAATCTTAGCTCAAACAGCTTCAAAACATGTGTGCCCAGCACGGGGATATAGAAGTCTATTAGATAAAGCCATAAATATGTGTGTCTGAGTCGTCTATCCAAAGTTACAGCTATTTATATGAAGTTGTACAAAAACGCTTTTTTTCGTCAAGCCAGTGCGTTTCTTACGATTACATGCATTTGAATGGGGAGCTCGCCCGAAACAAAGTATAGGTTTTCATTATGTGAATAACTTGGAAATCTTAGCTCAAACAGCTTCAAAACCTGTGTGCCCAGCACGGGGATATAGAAGTCTATTAGATAAAGCCATAAATATGTGTGTCTGAGTCTTCTATCCAAAGTTACAGCTATTTATATGAAGTTGTACAAAAACGCTTTTTTTCGTCATGCCAGTGCGTTTCTTACGATTACATGCATTTGAATGGGGAGCTCGCCCGAAACAAAGTATAGGTTTTCATTATGTGAATAACTTTAAAATCTTAGCTCAAACAGCTTCAAAACCTGTGTGCCCAGCACGGGGATAAAGAAGTCTATTAGATAAAGCCATAAATATGTGTGTCTGAGTCTTCTATCAAAAGTTACAGCTATTTATATGAAGTTGTACAAAAACGCTTTTTTTCGTCAGGCCAGTGCGTTTCTTACGATTACATGCATTTGAATGGGGAGCTCGCCCGAAACAAAGTATAGGTTTTCATTATGTGAATAACTTGAAAATCTTAGCTCAAACAGCTTCAAAACCTGTGTGCCCAGCACGGGGATATAGAAGTCTATTAGATAAAGCCATAAATATGTGTGTCTGAGTCTTCTATCCAAAGTTACAGCTATTTATATGAAGTTGTACAAAAACGCTTTTTTTCGTCAAGCCAGTGCGTTTCTTACGATTACATACATTTGAATGGGGAGCTCGCCCGAAACAAAGTATAGGTTTTCATTATGTGAATAACTTGAAAATCTTAGCTCAAACAGCTTCAAAACATGTGTGCCCAGCACGGGGATATAGAAGTCTATTAGATAAAGCCATAAATATGTGTGTCTGAGTCTTCTATCCAAAGTTACAGCTATTTATATGAAGTTGTACAAAAACGCTTTTTTTCGTCAAGCCAGTGCGTTTCTTACGATTACATGCATTTGAATGGGGAGCTCGCCCGAAACAAAGTATAGGTTTTCATTATGTGAATAACTTGAAAATCTTAGCTCAAACAGCTTCAAAACATGTGTGCCCAGCAAAGGGATATAGAAGTCTATTAGATAAAGCCATAAATATGTGTGTCTGAGTCTTCTATCCAAAGTTACAGCTATTTATATGAAGTTGTACAAAAACGCTTTTTTTCGTCAAGCCAGTGCTTTTCTTACGATTACATGCATTTGAATGGGGAGCTCGCCCGAAACAAAGTATAGGTTTTCATTATGTGAATAACTTGAAAATCTTAGCTCAAACAGCTTCAAAACATGTGTGCCCAGCACAGGGATATAGAAGTCTATTAGATAAAGCCATAAATATGTGTGTCTGATTCTTCTATCCAAAGTTACAGCTATTTATATGAAGTTGTACAAAAACGCTTTTTTTCGTAAAGCCAGTGCTTTTCTTACGATTACATGCATTTGAATGGGGAGCTCGCCCGAAACAAAGTATAGGTTTTCATTATGTGAATAACTTGAAAATCTTAGCTCAAACAGCTTCAAAACCTGTGTGCCCAGCACGGGGATATAGAAGTCTATTAGATAAAGCCATAAATGTGTGTGTCTGAGTCTTCTATCAAAAGTTACAGCTATTTATATGAAGTTGTACAAAAACGCTTTTTTTCGTCAAGCCAGTGCGTTTCTTACGATTACATGGATTTGAATGGGGAGCTCGCCCGAAACAAAGTATAGGTTTTCATTATGTGAATAACTTGAAAATCTTAGCTCAAACAGCTTCAAAACATGTGTGCCCAGCACGGGGATATAGAAGTCTATTAGATAAAGCCATAAATATGTGTGTCTGAGTCTTCTATCCAAAGTTACAGCTATTTATATGAAGTTGTACAAAAACGATTTTTTTCGTCAAGCCAGTGCGTTTCTTACGATTACATGCATTTGAATGGGGAGCTCGCCCGAAACAAAGTATAGGTTTTCATTATGTGAATAACTTGAAAATCTTAGCTCAAACAGCTTCAAAACATGTGTGCCCAGCAAAGGGATATAGAAGTCTATTAGATAAAGCCATAAATATGTGTGTCTGAGTCTTCTATCCAAAGTTACAGCTATTTATATGAAGTTGTACAAAAACGCTTTTTTTCGTCAAGCCAGTGCTTTTCTTACGATTACATGCATTTGAATGGGGAGCTCGCCCGAAACAAAGTATAGGTTTTCATTATGTGAATAACTTGAAAATCTTAGCTCAAACAGCTTCAAAACATGTGTGCCCAGCACAGGGATATAGAAGTCTATTAGATAAAGCCATAAATATGTGTGTCTGAGTCTTCTATCCAAAGTTACAGCTATTTATATGAAGTTGTACAAAAACGCTTTTTTTCGTCAAGCCAGTGCTTTTCTTACGATTACATGCATTTGAATGGGGCGCTCGCCCGAAACAAAGTATAGGTTTTCATTATGTGAATAACTTGAAAATCTTAGCTCAAACAGCTTCAAAACCTGTGTGCCCAGCACGGGGATAAAGAAGTGTATTAGATAAAGCCATAAATATGTGTGTCTGAGTCTTCTATCCAAAGTTACAGCTATTTATATGAAGTTGTACAAAAACGATTTTTTTCGTCATGCCAGTGCTTTTCTCACGATTACATGCATTTGAATGGGGAGCTCGCCCGAAACAAAGTATAGGTTTTCATTATGTGAATAACTTGAAAATCTTAGCTCAAACAACTTCAAAACCTGTGTGCCCAGCACGGGGATATAGAAGTCTATTAGATAAAGCCATAAATATGTGTGTCTGAGTCTTCTATCCAAAGTTACAGCTATTTATATGAAGTTGTACAAAAACGCTTTTTTTCGTCAAGCCAGTGCGTTTCTTACGATTACATGCATTTGAATGGGGAGCTCGCCCGAAACAAAGTATAGGTTTTCATTATGTGAATAACTTGAAAATCTTAGCTCAAACAGCTTCAAAACATGTGTGCCCAGCACGGGGATATAGAAGTCTATTAGATAAAGCCATAAATATGTGTGTCTGAGTCTTCTATCCAAAGTTACAGCTATTTATATGAAGTTGTACAAAAACGCTTTTTTTCGTCAAGCCAGTGCGTTTCTTACGATTACATGCATTTGAATGGGGAGCTCGCCCGAAACAAAGTATAGGTTTTCATTATGTGAATAACTTGAAAATCTTAGCTCAAACAGCTTCAAAACATGTGTGCCCAGCAAAGGGATATAGAAGTCTATTAGATAAAGCCATAAATATGTGTGTCTGAGTCTTCATCCAAAGTTACAGCTATTTATATGAAGTTGTACAAAAACGCTTTTTTTCGTCAAGCCAGTGCGTTTCTTACGATTACATGCATTTGAATGGGGAGCTCGCCCGAAACAAAGTATAGGTTTTCATTATGTGAATAACTTTAAAATCTTAGCTCAAACAGCTTAAAAACCTGTGTGCCCAGCACGGGGATATAGAAGTCTATTAGATAAAGCCATAAATATGTGTGTCTGAGTCTTCTATCCAAAGTTACAGCTATTTATATGAAGTTGTACAAAAACGCTTTTTTTCGTCAAGCCAGTGCGTTTCTTACGATTACATGCATTTGAATGGGGAGCTCGCCCGAAACAAAGTATAGGTTTTCATTATGTGAATAACTTGAAAATCTTAGCTCAAACAGCTTCAAAACCTGTGTGCCCAGCACGGGGATAAAGAAGTGTATTAGATAAAGCCATAAATATGTGTGTCTGAGTCTTCTATCCAAAGTTACAGCTATTTATATGAAGTTGTACAAAAATGCTTTTTTTCGTCAAGCCAGTGCTTTTCTTACGATTACATGCATTTGAATGGGGAGCTCGCCCGAAACAAAGTATAGGTTTTCATTATGTGAATAACTTGAAAATCTTAGCTCAAACAGCTTCAAAACCTGTGTGCCCAGCACGGGGATAAAGAAGTGTATTAGATAAAGCCATAAATATGTGTGTCTGATTCTTCTATCAAAAGTTACAGCTATTTATATGAAGTTGTACAAAAACGCTTTTTTTCGTCAAGCCAGTGCGTTTTTTACGATTACATGCATTTGAATGGGGAGCTCGCCCGAAACAAAGTATAGGTTTTCATTATGTGAATAACTTGGAAATCTTAGCTCAAACAGCTTCAAAACCTGTGTGCCCAGCACGGGGATAAAGAAGTGTATTAGATAAAGCCATAAATATGTGTGTCTGAGTCTTCTATCCAAAGTTACAGCTATTTATATGAAGTTGTACAAAAATGCTTTTTTTCGTCAAGGCAGTGCTTTTCTTACGATTACATGCATTTGAATGGGGAGCTCGCCCGAAACAAAGTATAGGTTTTCATTATGTGAATAACTTGAAAATCTTAGCTCAAACAGCTTCAAAACCTGTGTGCCCAGCACGGGGATAAAGAAGTGTATTAGATAAAGCCATAAATATGTGTGTCTGATTCTTCTATCAAAAGTTACAGCTATTTATATGAAGTTGTACAAAAACGCTTTTTTTCGTCAAGCCAGTGCGTTTTTTACGATTACATGCATTTGAATGGGGAGCTCGCCCGAAACAAAGTATAGGTTTTCATTATGTGAATAACTTGGAAATCTTAGCTCAAACAGCTTCAAAACCTGTGTGCCCAGCACAGGGATAAAGAAGTGTATTAGATAAAGCCATAAATATGTGTGTCTGAGTCTTCTATCCAAAGTTACAGCTATTTATATGAAGTTGTACAAAAACGCTTTTTTTCGTCAAGCCAGTGCGTTTCTTACGATTACATGCATTTGAATGGGGAGCTCGCCCGAAACAAAGTATAGGTTTTCATTATGTGAATAACTTGGAAATCTTAGCTCAAACAGCTTCAAAACCTGTGTGCCCAGCACGGGGATATAGAAGTGTATTAGATAAAGCCATAAATATGTGTGTCTGAGTCTTCTATCCAAAGTTACAGCTATTTATATGAAGTTGTACAAAAACGCTTTTTTTCGTCAAGCCAGTGCGTTTCTTACGATTACATGCATTTGAATGGGGAGCTCGCCCGAAACAAAGTATAGGTTTTCATTATGTGAATAACTTTAAAATCTTAGCTCAAACAGCTTAAAATCCTGTGTGCCCAGCACGGGGATATAGAAGTCTATTAGATAAAGCCATAAATATGTGTGTCTGAGTCTTCTATCCAAAGTTACAGCTATTTATATGAAGTTGTACAAAAACGCTTTTTTTCGTCAAGCCAGTGCTTTTCTTACGATTACATGCATTTGAATGGGGAGCTCGCCCGAAACAAAGTATAGGTTTTCATTATGTGAATAACTTGGAAATCTTAGCTCAAACAGCTTCAAAACCTGTGTGCCCAGCACGGGGATATAGAAGTGTATTAGATAAAGCCATAAATATGTGTGTCTGAGTCTTCTATCCAAAGTTACAGCTATTTATATGAAGTTGTACAAAAACGCTTTTTTTCGTCAAGCCAGTGCGTTTCTTACGATTACATGCATTTGAATGGGGAGCTCGCCCGAAACAAAGTATAGGTTTTCATTATGTGAATAACTTGGAAATCTTAGCTCAAACAGCTTCAAAACCTGTGTGCCCAGCACGGGGATATAGAAGTGTATTAGATAAAGCCATAAATATGTGTGTCTGAGTCTTCTATCCAAAGTTACAGCTATTTATATGAAGTTGTACAAAAACGCTTTTTTTTGTCAAGCCAGTGTGTTTCTTACGATTACATGCATTTGAATGGGGAGCTCGCCCGAAACAAAGTATAGGTTTTCATTATGTGAATAACTTGGAAATCTTAGCTCAAACAGCTTCAAAACCTGTGTGCCCAGCACGGGGATAAAGAAGTGTATTAGATAAAGCCATAAATATGTGTGTCTGAGTCTTCTATCCAAAGTTACAGCTATTTATATGAAGTTGTACAAAAACGCTTTTTTTCGTCAAGCCAATGCGTTTCTTACGATTACATGCATTTGAATGGGGAGCTCGCCCGAAACAAAGTATAGGTTTTCATTATGTGAATAACTTTAAAATCTTAGCTCAAACAGCTTAAAATCCTGTGTGCCCAGCACGGGGATATAGAAGTCTATTAGATAAAGCCATAAATATGTGTGTCTGAGTCTTCTATCAAAAGTTACAGCTATTTATATGAAGTTGTACAAAAACGCTTTTTTTCGTAAAGCCAGTGCTTTTCTTACGATTACATGCATTTGAATGGGGAGCTCGCCCGAAACAAAGTATAGGTTTTCATTATGTGAATAACTTGAAAATCTTAGCTCAAACAGCTTCAAAACCTGTGTGCCCAGCACGGGGATAAAGAAGTGTATTAGATAAAGCCATAAATATGTGTGTCTGAGTCTTCTATCCAAAGTTACAGCTATTTATATGAAGTTGTACAAAAACGCTTTTTTTCGTCAAGCCAGTGCGTTTCTTACGATTACATGCATTTGAATGGGGAGCTCGCCCGAAACAAAGTATAGGTTTTCATTATGTGAATAACTTGAAAATCTTAGCTCAAACAGCTTCAAAACCTGTGTGCCCAGCACGGGGATAAAGAAGTGTATTAGATAAAGCCATAAATATGTGTGTCTGATTCTTCTATCAAAAGTTACAGCTATTTATATGAAGTTGTACAAAAACGCTTTTTTTCGTCAAGCCAGTGCGTTTCTTACGATTACATGCATTTGAATGGGGAGCTCGCCCGAAACAAAGTATAGGTTTTCATTATGTGAATAACTTGGAAATCTTAGCTCAAACAGCTTCAAAACCTGTGTGCCCAGCACGGGGATATAGAAGTGTATTAGATAAAGCCATAAATATGTGTGTCTGAGTCTTCTATCCAAAGTTACAGCGATTTATATGAAGTTGTACAAAAACGCTTTTTTTCGTCAAGCCAGTGCGTTTCTTACGATTACATGCATTTGAATGGGGAGCTCGCCCGAAACAAAGTATAGGTTTTCATTATGTGAATAACTTGGAAATCTTAGCTCAAACAGCTTCAAAATCTGTGTGCCCAGCACAGGGATAAAGAAGTGTATTAGATAAAGCCATAAATATGTGTGTCTGAGTCTTCTATCCAAAGTTACAGCTATTTATATGAAGTTGTACAAAAACGCTTTTTTTCGTCAAGCCAGTGCGTTTCTTACGATTACATGCATTTGAATGGGGAGCTCGCCCGAAACAAAGTATAGGTTTTCATTATGTGAATAACTTGGAAATCTTAGCTCAAACAGCTTCAAAACCTGTGTGCCCAGCACGGGGATATAGAAGTGTATTAGATAAAGCCATAAATATGTGTGTCTGAGTCTTCTATCCAAAGTTACAGCTATTTATATGAAGTTGTACAAAAACGCTTTTTTTCGTCAAGCCAGTGCGTTTCTTACGATTACATGCATTTGAATGGGGAGCTCGCCCGAAACAAAGTATAGGTTTTCATTATGTGAATAACTTTAAAATCTTAGCTCAAACAGCTTAAAAACCTGTGTGCCCAGCACGGGGATATAGAAGTCTATTAGATAAAGCCATAAATATGTGTGTCTGAGTCTTCTATCCAAAGTTACAGCTATTTATATGAAGTTGTACAAAAACGCTTTTTTTCGTCAAGCCAGTGCGTTTCTTACGATTACATGCATTTGAATGGGGAGCTCGCCCGAAACAAAGTATAGGTTTTCATTATGTGAATAACTTGAAAATCTTAGCTCAAACAGCTTCAAAACCTGTGTGCCCAGCACGGGGATAAAGAAGTGTATTAGATAAAGCCATAAATATGTGTGTCTGAGTCTTCTATCCAAAGTTACAGCTATTTATATGAAGTTGTACAAAAATGCTTTTTTTCGTCAAGCCAGTGCTTTTCTTACGATTACATGCATTTGAATGGGGAGCTCGCCCGAAACAAAGTATAGGTTTTCATTATGTGAATAACTTGAAAATCTTAGCTCAAACAGCTTCAAAACCTGTGTGCCCAGCACGGGGATAAAGAAGTGTATTAGATAAAGCCATAAATATGTGTGTCTGATTCTTCTATCAAAAGTTACAGCTATTTATATGAAGTTGTACAAAAACGCTTTTTTTCGTCAAGCCAGTGCGTTTCTTACGATTACATGCATTTGAATGGGGAGCTCGCCCGAAACAAAGTATAGGTTTTCATTATGTGAATAACTTGAAAATCTTAGCTCAAACAGCTTCAAAACCTGTGTGCCCAGCACGGGGATAAAGAAGTGTATTAGATAAAGCCATAAATATGTGTGTCTGATTCTTCTATCAAAAGTTACAGCTATTTATATGAAGTTGTACAAAAACGCTTTTTTTCGTCAAGCCAGTGCGTTTCTTACGATTACATGCATTTGAATGGGGAGCTCGCCCGAAACAAAGTATAGGTTTTCATTATGTGAATAACTTGGAAATCTTAGCTCAAACAGCTTCAAAACCTGTGTGCCCAGCACGGGGATATAGAAGTGTATTAGATAAAGCCATAAATATGTGTGTCTGAGTCTTCTATCCAAAGTTACAGCTATTTATATGAAGTTGTACAAAAACGCTTTTTTTCGTCAAGCCAGTGCGTTTCTTACGATTACATGCATTTGAATGGGGAGCTCGCCCGAAACAAAGTATAGGTTTTCATTATGTGAATAACTTGGAAATCTTAGCTCAAACAGCTTCAAAACCTGTGTGCCCAGCACAGGGATAAAGAAGTGTATTAGATAAAGCCATAAATATGTGTGTCTGAGTCTTCTATCCAAAGTTACAGCTATTTATATGAAGTTGTACAAAAACGCTTTTTTTCGTCAAGCCAGTGCGTTTCTTACGATTACATGCATTTGAATGGGGAGCTCGCCCGAAACAAAGTATAGGTTTTCATTATGTGAATAACTTGGAAATCTTAGCTCAAACAGCTTCAAAACCTGTGTGCCCAGCACGGGGATATAGAAGTGTATTAGATAAAGCCATAAATATGTGTGTCTGAGTCTTCTATCCAAAGTTACAGCTATTTATATGAAGTTGTACAAAAACGCTTTTTTTCGTCAAGCCAGTGCGTTTCTTACGATTACATGCATTTGAATGGGGAGCTCGCCCGAAACAAAGTATAGGTTTTCATTATGTGAATAACTTTAAAATCTTAGCTCAAACAGCTTAAAATCCTGTGTGCCCAGCACGGGGATATAGAAGTCTATTAGATAAAGCCATAAATATGTGTGTCTGAGTCTTCTATCCAAAGTTACAGCTATTTATATGAAGTTGTACAAAAACGCTTTTTTTCGTAAAGCCAGTGCTTTTCTTACGATTACATGCATTTGAATGGGGAGCTCGCCCGAAACAAAGTATAGGTTTTCATTATGTGAATAACTTGGAAATCTTAGCTCAAACAGCTTCAAAACCTGTGTGCCCAGCACGGGGATATAGAAGTGTATTAGATAAAGCCATAAATATGTGTGTCTGAGTCTTCTATCCAAAGTTACAGCTATTTATATGAAGTTGTACAAAAACGCTTTTTTTCGTCAAGCCAGTGCGTTTCTTACGATTACATGCATTTGAATGGGGAGCTCGCCCGAAACAAAGTATAGGTTTTCATTATGTGAATAACTTTAAAATCTTAGCTCAAACAGCTTAAAATCCTGTGTGCCCAGCACGGGGATATAGAAGTCTATTAGATAAAGCCATAAATATGTGTGTCTGAGTCTTCTATCCAAAGTTACAGCTATTTATATGAAGTTGTACAAAAACGCTTTTTTTCGTAAAGCCAGTGCTTTTCTTACGATTACATGCATTTGAATGGGGAGCTCGCCCGAAACAAAGTATAGGTTTTCATTATGTGAATAACTTGGAAATCTTAGCTCAAACAGCTTCAAAACCTGTGTGCCCAGCACGGGGATATAGAAGTGTATTAGATAAAGCCATAAATATGTGTGTCTGAGTCTTCTATCCAAAGTTACAGCTATTTATATGAAGTTGTACAAAAACGCTTTTTTTCGTCAAGCCAGTGCGTTTCTTACGATTACATGCATTTGAATGGGGAGCTCGCCCGAAACAAAGTATAGGTTTTCATTATGTGAATAACTTGGAAATCTTAGCTCAAACAGCTTCAAAACCTGTGTGCCCAGCACGGGGATATAGAAGTGTATTAGATAAAGCCATAAATATGTGTGTCTGAGTCTTCTATCCAAAGTTACAGCTATTTATATGAAGTTGTACAAAAATGCTTTTTTTCGTCAAGCCAGTGCGTTTCTTACGATTACATGCATTTGAATGGGGAGCTCGCCCGAAACAAAGTATAGGTTTTCATTATGTGAATAACTTTAAAATCTTAGCTCAAACAGCTTAAAATCCTGTGTGCCCAGCACGGGGATATAGAAGTCTATTAGATAAAGCCATAAATATGTGTGTCTGAGTCTTCTATCCAAAGTTACAGCTATTTATATGAAGTTGTACAAAAACGCTTTTTTTCGTAAAGCCAGTGCTTTTCTTACGATTACATGCATTTGAATGGGGAGCTCGCCCGAAACAAAGTATAGGTTTTCATTATGTGAATAACTTGGAAATCTTAGCTCAAACAGCTTCAAAACCTGTGTGCCCAACACGGGGATAAAGAAGTGTATTAGATAAAGCCATAAATATGTGTGTCTGAGTCTTCTATCCAAAGTTACAGCTATTTATATGAAGTTGTACAAAAATGCTTTTTTTCGTCAAGCCAGTGCTTTTCTTACGATTACATGCATTTGAATGGGGAGCTCGCCCGAAACAAAGTATAGGTTTTCATTATGTGAATAACTTGAAAATCTTAGCTCAAACAGCTTCAAAACCTGTGTGCCCAGCACGGGGATATAGAAGTCTATTAGATAAAGCCATAAATATGTGTGTCTGAGTCTTCTATCAAAAGTTACAGCTATTTATATGAAGTTGTACAAAAACGCTTTTTTTCGTCAAGCCAGTGCGTTTCTTACGATTACATGCATTTGAATGGGGAGCTCGCCCGAAACAAAGTATAGGTTTTCATTATGTGAATAACTTGGAAATCTTAGCTCAAACAGCTTCAAAACCTGTGTGCCCAGCACGGGGATAAAGAAGTGTATTAGATAAAGCCATAAATATGTGTGTCTGATTCTTCTATCCAAAGTTACAGCTATTTATATGAAGTTGTACAAAAACGCTTTTTTTCGTCAAGCCAGTGCGTTTCTTACGATTACATGCATTTGAATGGGGAGCTCGCCGGAAACAAAGTATAGGTTTTCATTATGTGAATAACTTGGAAATCTTAGCTCAAACAGCTTCAAAACCTGTGTGCCCAGCACGG
Source organism: Neolamprologus brichardi (assembly GCF_056152115.1). NCBI lineage: Eukaryota > Metazoa > Chordata > Actinopteri > Cichliformes > Cichlidae > Neolamprologus > Neolamprologus brichardi. The sequence goes on along the minus strand of NC_142104.1, from coordinate 38,616,415 downwards.
GGATAAAGAAGTGTAGTAGATAAAGCCATAAATATGTGTGTCTGAGTCTTCTATCCAAAGTTACAGCTATTTATATGAAGTTGTACAAAAACGCTTTTTTTCGTCAAGCCAGTGCGTTTCTTACGATTACATGCATTTGAATGGGGAGCTCGCCCGAAACAAAGTATAGGTTTTCATTATGTGAATAACTTTAAAATCTTAGCTCAAACAGCTTCAAAACCTGTGTGCCCAGCACGGGGATATAGAAGTCTATTAGATAAAGCCATAAATATGTGTGTCTGAGTCTTCTATCCAAAGTTACAGCTATTTATATGAAGTTGTACAAAAACGCTTTTTTTCGTCAAGCCAGTGCGTTTCTTACGATTACATGCATTTGAATGGGGAGCTCGGCCGAAACAAAGTATAGGTTTTCATTATGTGAATAACTTGGAAATCTTAGCTCAAACAGCTTCAAAACCTGTGTGCCCAGCACGGGGATAAAGAAGTGTATTAGATAAAGCCATAAATATGTGTGTCTGAGTCTTCTATCCAAAGTTACAGCTATTTATATGAAGTTGTACAAAAACGCTTTTTTTCGTCAAGCCAGTGCGTTTCTTACGATTACATGCATTTGAATGGGGAGCTCGCCCGAAACAAAGTATAGGTTTTCATTATGTGAATAACTTGGAAATCTTAGCTCAAACAGCTTCAAAACCTGTGTGCCCAGCACGGGGATATAGAAGTGTATTAGATAAAGCCATAAATATGTGTGTCTGAGTCTTCTATCCAAAGTTACAGCTATTTATATGAAGTTGTACAAAAACGCTTTTTTTCGTCAAGCCAGTGCGTTTCTTACGATTACATGCATTTGAATGGGGAGCTCGCCCGAAACAAAGTATAGGTTTTCATTATGTGAATAACTTTAAAATCTTAGCTCAAACAGCTTAAAAACCTGTGTGCCCAGCACGGGGATATAGAAGTCTATTAGATAAAGCCATAAATATGTGTGTCTGAGTCTTCTATCCAAAGTTACAGCTATTTATATGAAGTTGTACAAAAACGCTTTTTTTCGTCAAGCCAGTGCGTTTCTTACGATTACATGCATTTGAATGGGGAGCTCGCCCGAAACAAAGTATAGGTTTTCATTATGTGAATAACTTGGAAATCTTAGCTCAAACAGCTTCAAAACCTGTGTGCCCAGCACGGGGATAAAGAAGTGTATTAGATAAAGCCATAAATATGTGTGTCTGAGTCTTCTATCCAAAGTTACAGCTATTTATATGAAGTTGTACAAAAACGCTTTTTTTCGTCAAGCCAGTGCGTTTCTTACGATTACATGCATTTGAATGGGGAGCTCGCCCGAAACAAAGTATAGGTTTTCATTATGTGAATAACTTGGAAATCTTAGCTCAAACAGCTTCAAAACCTGTGTGCCCAGCACGGGGATAAAGAAGTGTATTAGATAAAGCCATAAATATGTGTGTCTGAGTCTTCTATCCAAAGTTACAGCTATTTATATGAAGTTGTACAAAAACGCTTTTTTTCGTCAAGCCAGTGCGTTTCTTACGATTACATGCATTTGAATGGGGAGCTCGCCCGAAACAAAGTATAGGTTTTCATTATGTGAATAACTTGGAAATCTTAGCTCAAACAGCTTCAAAACCTGTGTGCCCAGCACGGGGATATAGAAGTGTATTAGATAAAGCCATAAATATGTGTGTCTGAGTCTTCTATCCAAAGTTACAGCTATTTATATGAAGTTGTACAAAAACGCTTTTTTTCGTCAAGCCAGTGCGTTTCTTACGATTACATGCATTTGAATGGGGAGCTCGCCCGAAACAAAGTATAGGTTTTCATTATGTGAATAACTTGGAAATCTTAGCTCAAACAGCTTCAAAACCTGTGTGCCCAGCACGGGGATAAAGAAGTGTATTAGATAAAGCCATAAATATGTGTGTCTGAGTCTTCTATCCAAAGTTACAGCTATTTATATGAAGTTGTACAAAAACGCTTTTTTTCGTCAAGCCAGTGCGTTTCTTACGATTACATGCATTTGAATGGGGAGCTCGCCCGAAACAAAGTATAGGTTTTCATTATGTGAATAACTTTAAAATCTTAGCTCAAACAGCTTAAAAACCTGTGTGCCCAGCACGGGGATATAGAAGTCTATTAGATAAAGCCATAAATATGTGTGTCTGAGTCTTCTATCCAAAGTTACAGCTATTTATATGAAGTTGTACAAAAACGCTTTTTTTCGTCAAGCCAGTGCGTTTCTTACGATTACATGCATTTGAATGGGGAGCTCGCCCGAAACAAAGTATAGGTTTTCATTATGTGAATAACTTGGAAATCTTAGCTCAAACAGCTTCAAAACCTGTGTGCCCAGCACGGGGATAAAGAAGTGTATTAGATAAAGCCATAAATATGTGTGTCTGAGTCTTCTATCCAAAGTTACAGCTATTTATATGAAGTTGTACAAAAACGCTTTTTTTCGTCAAGCCAGTGCGTTTCTTATGATTACATGCATTTGAATGGGGAGCTCGCCCGAAACAAAGTATAGGTTTTCATTATGTGAATAACTTGGAAATCTTAGCTCAAACAGCTTCAAAACCTGTGTGCCCAGCACGGGGATATAGAAGTGTATTAGATAAAGCCATAAATATGTGTGTCTGAGTCTTCTATCCAAAGTTACAGCTATTTATATGAAGTTGTACAAAAACGCTTTTTTTCGTCAAGCCAGTGCGTTTCTTACGATTACATGCATTTGAATGGGGAGCTCGCCCGAAACAAAGTATAGGTTTTCATTATGTGAATAACTTGGAAATCTTAGCTCAAACAGCTTAAAAACCTGTGTGCCCAGCACGGGGATATAGAAGTCTATTAGATAAAGCCATAAATATGTGTGTCTGAGTCTTCTATCCAAAGTTACAGCTATTTATATGAAGTTGTACAAAAACGCTTTTTTTCGTCAAGCCAGTGCGTTTCATACGATTACATGCATTTGAATGGGGAGCTCGCCCGAAACAAAGTATAGGTTTTCATTATGTGAATAACTTGGAAATCTTAGCTCAAACAGCTTCAAAACCTGTGTGCCCAGCACGGGGATATAGAAGTGTATTAGATAAAGCCATAAATATGTGTGTCTGAGTCTTCTATCCAAAGTTACAGCTATTTATATGAAGTTGTACAAAAACGCTTTTTTTCGTCAAGCCAGTGCGTTTCTTACGATTACATGCATTTGAATGGGGAGCTCGCCCGAAACAAAGTATAGGTTTTCATTATGTGAATAACTTGGAAATCTTAGCTCAAACAGCTTCAAAACCTGTGTGCCCAGCACGGGGATAAAGAAGTGTATTAGATAAAGCCATAAATATGTGTGTCTGAGTCTTCTATCCAAAGTTACAGCTATTTATATGAAGTTGTACAAAAACGCTTTTTTTCGTCAAGCCAGTGCGTTTCTTACGATTACATGCATTTGAATGGGGAGCTCGCCCGAAACAAAGTATAGGTTTTCATTATGTGAATAACTTGGAAATCTTAGCTCAAACAGCTTCAAAACCTGTGTGCCCAGCACGGGGATAAAGAAGTGTATTAGATAAAGCCATAAATATGTGTGTCTGAGTCTTCTATCCAAAGTTACAGCTATTTATATGAAGTTGTACAAAAACGCTTTTTTTCGTCAAGCCAGTGCGTTTCTTACGATTACATGCATTTGAATGGGGAGCTCGCCCGAAACAAAGTATAGGTTTTCATTATGTGAATAACTTGGAAATCTTAGCTCAAACAGCTTCAAAACCTGTGTGCCCAGCACGGGGATATAGAAGTGTATTAGATAAAGCCATAAATATGTGTGTCTGAGTCTTCTATCCAAAGTTACAGCTATTTATATGAAGTTGTACAAAAACGCTTTTTTTCGTCAAGCCAGTGCGTTTCTTACGATTACATGCATTTGAATGGGGAGCTCGCCCGAAACAAAGTATAGGTTTTCATTATGTGAATAACTTTAAAATCTTAGCTCAAACAGCTTCAAAACCTGTGTGCCCAGCACGGGGATATAGAAGTCTATTAGATAAAGCCATAAATATGTGTGTCTGAGTCTTCTATCCAAAGTTACAGCTATTTATATGAAGTTGTACAAAAACGCTTTTTTTCGTCAAGCCAGTGCGTTTCATACGATTACATGCATTTGAATGGGGAGCTCGCCCGAAACAAAGTATAGGTTTTCATTATGTGAATAACTTGGAAATCTTAGCTCAAACAGCTTCAAAACCTGTGTGCCCAGCACGGGGATATAGAAGTGTATTAGATAAAGCCATAAATATGTGTGTCTGAGTCTTCTATCCAAAGTTACAGCTATTTATATGAAGTTGTACAAAAACGCTTTTTTTCGTCAAGCCAGTGCGTTTCTTACGATTACATGCATTTGAATGGGGAGCTCGCCCGAAACAAAGTATAGGTTTTCATTATGTGAATAACTTTAAAATCTTAGCTCAAACAGCTTAAAAACCTGTGTGCCCAGCACGGGGATATAGAAGTCTATTAGATAAAGCCATAAATATGTGTGTCTGAGTCTTCTATCCAAAGTTACAGCTATTTATATGAAGTTGTACAAAAACGCTTTTTTTCGTAAAGCCAGTGCTTTTCTTACGATTACATGCATTTGAATGGGGAGCTCGCCCGAAACAAAGTATAGGTTTTCATTATGTGAATAACTTGGAAATCTTAGCTCAAACAGCTTCAAAACCTGTGTGCCCAGCACGGGGATAAAGAAGTGTATTAGATAAAGCCATAAATATGTGTGTCTGAGTCTTCTATCCAAAGTTACAGCTATTTATATGAAGTTGTACAAAAACGCTTTTTTTCGTCAAGCCAGTGCGTTTCTTACGATTACATGCATTTGAATGGGGAGCTCGCCCGAAACAAAGTATAGGTTTTCATTATGTGAATAACTTGGAAATCTTAGCTCAAACAGCTTCAAAACCTGTGTGCCCAGCACGGGGATAAAGAAGTGTATTAGATAAAGCCATAAATATGTGTGTCTGAGTCTTCTATCCAAAGTTACAGCTATTTATATGAAGTTGTACAAAAACGCTTTTTTTCGTCAAGCCAGTGCGTTTCTTACGATTACATGCATTTGAATGGGGAGCTCGCCCGAAACAAAGTATAGGTTTTCATTATGTGAATAACTTGGAAATCTTAGCTCAAACAGCTTCAAAACCTGTGTGCCCAGCACGGGGATAAAGAAGTGTATTAGATAAAGCCATAAATATGTGTGTCTGAGTCTTCTATCCAAAGTTACAGCTATTTATATGAAGTTGTACAAAAACGCTTTTTTTCGTCAAGCCAGTGCGTTTCATACGATTACATGCATTTGAATGGGGAGCTCGCCCGAAACAAAGTATAGGTTTTCATTATGTGAATAACTTGGAAATCTTAGCTCAAACAGCTTCAAAACCTGTGTGCCCAGCACGGGGATATAGAAGTGTATTAGATAAAGCCATAAATATGTGTGTCTGAGTCTTCTATCCAAAGTTACAGCTATTTATATGAAGTTGTACAAAAACGCTTTTTTTCGTCAAGCCAGTGCGTTTCTTACGATTACATGCATTTGAATGGGGAGCTCGCCCGAAACAAAGTATAGGTTTTCATTATGTGAATAACTTGGAAATCTTAGCTCAAACAGCTTCAAAACCTGTGTGCCCAGCACGGGGATAAAGAAGTGTATTAGATAAAGCCATAAATATGTGTGTCTGAGTCTTCTATCCAAAGTTACAGCTATTTATATGAAGTTGTACAAAAACGCTTTTTTTCGTCAAGCCAGTGCGTTTCTTACGATTACATGCATTTGAATGGGGAGCTCGCCCGAAACAAAGTATAGGTTTTCATTATGTGAATAACTTGGAAATCTTAGCTCAAACAGCTTCAAAACCTGTGTGCCCAGCACGGGGATAAAGAAGTGTATTAGATAAAGCCATAAATATGTGTGTCTGAGTCTTCTATCCAAAGTTACAGCTATTTATATGAAGTTGTACAAAAACGCTTTTTTTCGTCAAGCCAGTGCGTTTCATACGATTACATGCATTTGAATGGGGAGCTCGCCCGAAACAAAGTATAGGTTTTCATTATGTGAATAACTTGGAAATCTTAGCTCAAACAGCTTCAAAACCTGTGTGCCCAGCACGGGGATATAGAAGTGTATTAGATAAAGCCATAAATATGTGTGTCTGAGTCTTCTATCCAAAGTTACAGCTATTTATATGAAGTTGTACAAAAACGCTTTTTTTCGTCAAGCCAGTGCGTTTCTTACGATTACATGCATTTGAATGGGGAGCTCGCCCGAAACAAAGTATAGGTTTTCATTATGTGAATAACTTGGAAATCTTAGCTCAAACAGCTTCAAAACCTGTGTGCCCAGCACGGGGATAAAGAAGTGTATTAGATAAAGCCATAAATATGTGTGTCTGAGTCTTCTATCCAAAGTTACAGGTATTTATATGAAGTTGTACAAAAACGCTTTTTTTCGTCAAGCCAGTGCGTTTCTTACGATTACATGCATTTGAATGGGGAGCTCGCCCGAAACAAAGTATAGGTTTTCATTATGTGAATAACTTGGAAATCTTAGCTCAAACAGCTTCAAAACCTGTGTGCCCAGCACGGGGATATAGAAGTGTATTAGATAAAGCCATAAATATGTGTGTCTGAGTCTTCTATCCAAAGTTACAGCTATTTATATGAAGTTGTACAAAAACGCTTTTTTTCGTCAAGCCAGTGCGTTTCTTACGATTACATGCATTTGAATGGGGAGCTCGCCCGAAACAAAGTATAGGTTTTCATTATGTGAATAACTTTAAAATCTTAGCTCAAACAGCTTAAAAACCTGTGTGCCCAGCACGGGGATATAGAAGTCTATTAGATAAAGCCATAAATATGTGTGTCTGAGTCTTCTATCCAAAGTTATAGCTATTTATATGAAGTTGTACAAAAACGCTTTTTTTCGTCAAGCCAGTGCTTTTCTTACGATTACATGCATTTGAATGGGGAGCTCGCCCGAAACAAAGTATAGGTTTTCATTATGTGAATAACTTGGAAATCTTAGCTCAAACAGCTTCAAAACCTGTGTGCCCAGCACGGGGATAAAGAAGTGTATTAGATAAAGCCATAAATATGTGTGTCTGAGTCTTCTATCCAAAGTTACAGCTATTTATATGAAGTTGTACAAAAACGCTTTTTTTCGTCAAGCCAGTGCGTTTCATACGATTACATGCATTTGAATGGGGAGCTCGCCCGAAACAAAGTATAGGTTTTCATTATGTGAATAACTTGGAAATCTTAGCTCAAACAGCTTCAAAACCTGTGTGCCCAGCACGGGGATATAGAAGTGTATTAGATAAAGCCATAAATATGTGTGTCTGAGTCTTCTATCCAAAGTTACAGCTATTTATATGAAGTTGTACAAAAACGCTTTTTTTCGTCAAGCCAGTGCGTTTCTTACGATTACATGCATTTGAATGGGGAGCTCGCCCGAAACAAAGTATAGGTTTTCATTATGTGAATAACTTTAAAATCTTAGCTCAAACAGCTTAAAATCCTGTGTGCCCAGCACGGGGATATAGAAGTCTATTAGATAAAGCCATAAATATGTGTGTCTGAGTCTTCTATCCAAAGTTACAGCTATTTATATGAAGTTGTACAAAAACGCTTTTTTTCGTAAAGCCAGTGCTTTTCTTACGATTACATGCATTTGAATGGGGAGCTCGCCCGAAACAAAGTATAGGTTTTCATTATGTGAATAACTTGGAAATCTTAGCTCAAACAGCTTCAAAACCTGTGTGCCCAGCACGGGGATAAAGAAGTGTATTAGATAAAGCCATAAATATGTGTGTCTGAGTCTTCTATCCAAAGTTACAGCTATTTATATGAAGTTGTACAAAAATGCTTTTTTTCGTCAAGCCAGTGCTTTTCTTACGATTACATGCATTTGAATGGGGAGCTCGCCCGAAACAAAGTATAGGTTTTCATTATGTGAATAACTTGGAAATCTTAGCTCAAACAGCTTCAAAACCTGTGTGCCCAGCACGGGGATATAGAAGTCTATTAGATAAAGCCATAAATATGTGTGTCTGAGTCTTCTATCCAAAGTTACAGCTATTTATATGAAGTTGTACAAAAATGCTTTTTTTCGTCAAGCCAGTGCTTTTCTTACGATTACATGCATTTGAATGGGAAGCTCGCCCGAAACAAAGTATAGGTTTTCATTATGTGAATAACTTGAAAATCTTAGCTCAAACAGCTTCAAAACCTGTGTGCCCAGCACGGGGATATAGAAGTCTATTAGATAAAGCCATAAATATGTGTGTCTGATTCTTCTATCCAAAGTTACAGCTATTTATATGAAGTTGTACAAAAACGCTTTTTTTCGTCAAGCCAGTGCGTTTCTTACGATTACATGCATTTGAATGGGGAGCTCGCCCGAAACAAAGTATAGGTTTTCATTATGTGAATAACTTGGAAATCTTAGCTCAAACAGCTTCAAAACCTGTGTGCCCAGCACGGGGATATAGAAGTCTATTAGATAAAGCCATAAATATGTGTGTCTGAGTCTTCTATCAAAAGTTACAGCTATTTATATGAAGTTGTACAAAAACGCTTTTTTTCGTCAAGCCAGTGCGTTTCTTACGATTACATGCATTTGAATGGGAAGCTCGCCCGAAACAAAGTATAGGTTTTCATTATGTGAATAACTTGAAAATCTTAGCTCAAACAGCTTCAAAACCTGTGTGCCCAGCACGGGGATATAGAAGTGTATTAGATAAAGCCATAAATATGTGTGTCTGAGTCTTCTATCCAAAGTTACAGCTATTTATATGAAGTTGTACAAAAACGCTTTTTTTCGTCAAGCCAGTGCGTTTCTTACGATTACATGCATTTGAATGGGGAGCTCGCCCGAAACAAAGTATAGGTTTTCATTATGTGAATAACTTTAAAATCTTAGCTCAAACAGCTTAAAATCCTGTGTGCCCAGCACGGGGATATAGAAGTCTATTAGATAAAGCCATAAATATGTGTGTCTGAGTCTTCTATCCAAAGTTACAGCTATTTATATGAAGTTGTACAAAAACGCTTTTTTTCGTAAAGCCAGTGCTTTTCTTACGATTACATGCATTTGAATGGGGAGCTCGCCCGAAACAAAGTATAGGTTTTCATTATGTGAATAACTTGGAAATCTTAGCTCAAACAGCTTCAAAACCTGTGTGCCCAGCACGGGGATAAAGAAGTGTATTAGATAAAGCCATAAATATGTGTGTCTGAGTCTTCTATCCAAAGTTACAGCTATTTATATGAAGTTGTACAAAAATGCTTTTTTTCGTCAAGCCAGTGCTTTTCTTACGATTACATGCATTTGAATGGGGAGCTCGCCCGAAACAAAGTATAGGTTTTCATTATGTGAATAACTTGGAAATCTTAGCTCAAACAGCTTCAAAACCTGTGTGCCCAGCACGGGGATATAGAAGTCTATTAGATAAAGCCATAAATATGTGTGTCTGAGTCTTCTATCCAAAGTTACAGCTATTTATATGAAGTTGTACAAAAATGCTTTTTTTCGTCAAGCCAGTGCTTTTCTTACGATTACATGCATTTGAATGGGAAGCTCGCCCGAAACAAAGTATAGGTTTTCATTATGTGAATAACTTGAAAATCTTAGCTCAAACAGCTTCAAAACCTGTGTGCCCAGCACGGGGATATAGAAGTCTATTAGATAAAGCCATAAATATGTGTGTCTGATTCTTCTATCCAAAGTTACAGCTATTTATATGAAGTTGTACAAAAACGCTTTTTTTCGTCAAGCCAGTGCGTTTCTTACGATTACATGCATTTGAATGGGGAGCTCGCCCGAAACAAAGTATAGGTTTTCATTATGTGAATAACTTGGAAATCTTAGCTCAAACAGCTTCAAAACCTGTGTGCCCAGCACGGGGATATAGAAGTCTATTAGATAAAGCCATAAATATGTGTGTCTGAGTCTTCTATCAAAAGTTACAGCTATTTATATGAAGTTGTACAAAAACGCTTTTTTTCGTCAAGCCAGTGCGTTTCTTACGATTACATGCATTTGAATGGGAAGCTCGCCCGAAACAAAGTATAGGTTTTCATTATGTGAATAACTTGAAAATCTTAGCTCAAACAGCTTCAAAACCTGTGTGCCCAGCACGGGGATAAAGAAGTGTATTAGATAAAGCCATAAATATGTGTGTCTGAGTCTTCTATCCAAAGTTACAGCTATTTATATGAAGTTGTACAAAAACGCTTTTTTTCGTCAAGCCAGTGCGTTTCATACGATTACATGCATTTGAATGGGGAGCTCGCCCGAAACAAAGTATAGGTTTTCATTATGTGAATAACTTGGAAATCTTAGCTCAAACAGCTTCAAAACCTGTGTGCCCAGCACGGGGATATAGAAGTGTATTAGATAAAGCCATAAATATGTGTGTCTGAGTCTTCTATCCAAAGTTACAGCTATTTATATGAAGTTGTACAAAAACGCTTTTTTTCGTCAAGCCAGTGCGTTTCTTACGATTACATGCATTTGAATGGGGAGCTCGCCCGAAACAAAGTATAGGTTTTCATTATGTGAATAACTTGGAAATCTTAGCTCAAACAGCTTCAAAACCTGTGTGCCCAGCACGGGGATAAAGAAGTGTATTAGATAAAGCCATAAATATGTGTGTCTGAGTCTTCTATCCAAAGTTACAGGTATTTATATGAAGTTGTACAAAAACGCTTTTTTTCGTCAAGCCAGTGGTAAAAAACGCTTTTTTTCGTCAAGCCAGTGCGTTTCTTACGATTACATGCATTTGAATGGGGAGCTCGCCCGAAACAAAGTATAGGTTTTCATTATGTGAATAACTTGAAATCTTAGCTCAAACAGCTTCAAAACCTGTGTGCCCAGCACGGGGATATAGAAGTGTATTAGATAAAGCCATAAATATGTGTGGCTGAGTCTTCTATCCAAAGTTGCAGCTATTTATATGAAGTTGTACAAAAACGCTTTTTTTCGTCAAGCCAGTGCGTTTCTTACGATTACATGCATTTGAATGGGGAGCTCGCCCGAAACAAAGTATAGGTTTTCATTATGTGAATAACTTGAAATCTTAGCTCAAACAGCTTCAAAACCTGTGTGCCCAGCACGGGGATAAAGAAGTGTATCAGATAAAGCCATAAATATGTGTGTCTGAGTCTTCTATCAAAAGTTACAGCTGTTTATATGAAGTTGTACAAGAACGCTTTTTTTCGTCAAGCCAGTGCGTTTCCTACGTTTACATGCATTTGAATGGGGAGCTCGCCCGAAACAAAGTATAGGTTTTCATTATGTGAATAACTTGAAAATCTTAGCTCAAACAGCTTCAAAACCTGTGTGCCCAGCACGGGGATATAGAAGTGTATTAGATAAATGCCATAAATATGTGTGTCTGAGTCTTCTATCCAAAGTTACAGCTATTTATATGAAGTTGTACAAAACGCTTTTTTTCGTCAAGCCAGTGCGTTTCTTACGATTACATGCATTTGAATGGGGAGCTCGCCCGAAACAAAGTATAGGTTTTCATTATGTGAATAACTTGAAAATCTTAGCTCAAACAGCTTCAAAACCTGTGTGCCCAGCACGGGATATAGAAGTGTATTAGATAAAGCCATAAATATGTGTGTCTGAGTCTTCTATCCAAAGTTACAGCTATTTATATGAAGTTTGTACAAAAACGCTTTTTTTCGTCAAGCCAGTGCGTTTCTTACGATTACATGCATTTGAATGGGGAGCTCGCCCGAAACAAAGTATAGGTTTTCATTATGTGAATAACTTGAAAATCTTAGCTCAAACAGCTTCAAAACCTGTGTGCCCAGCACTGGGGATATAGAAGTGTATTAGATAAAGCCATAAATATGTGTGTCTGAGTCTTCTATCCAAAGTTACAGCTATTTATATGATGTTGTACAAAAACGCTTTTTTTCGTCAAGCCAGTGCGTTTCTTACGATTACATGCATTTGAATGGGGAGCTCGCCGAAACAAAGTATAGGTTTTCATTATGTGAATAACTTGAAAATCTTAGCTCAAACAGCTTCAAAACCTGTGTGCCCAGCACGGGGATATAGAAGTGTATTAGATAAAGCCATGAATATGTGTGTCTGAGTCTTCTATCAAAAGTTACAGCTATTTATATGAAGTTGTACAAAAACGCTTTTTTTCGTCAAACCAGTGCGTTTCTTACGATTACATGCATTTGAATGGGGAGCTCGCCCGAAACAAAGTATAGGTTTTCATTATGTGAATAACTTGAAAATCTTAGCTCAAACAGCTTCAAACCTGTGTGCCCAGCACGGGGATAAAGAAGTGTATTAGATAAAGCCATAAATATGTGTGTCTGAGTCTTCTATCAAAAGTTACAGCTATTTATATGAAGTTGTACAAGAACGCTTTTTTTCGTCAAGCCAGTGCGTTTCTTACGATTACATGCATTTGAATGGGGAGCTCGCCCGAAACAAAGTATAGGTTTTCATTATGTGAATAACTTGAAAATCTTAGCTCAAACAGCTTCAAAACCTGTGTGCCCAGCACGGGGATATAGAAGTGTATTAGATAAAGCCATAAATATGTGTGTCTGAGTCTTCTATCCAAAGTTACAGCTATTTATATGAAGTTGTACAAAAACGCTTTTTTTCGTCAAGCCAGTGCGTTTCTTACGATTACATGCATTTGAATGGGGAGCTCGCCCGAAACAAAGTATAGGTTTTCATTATGTGAATAACTTGAAAATCTTAGCTCAAACAGCTTCAAAACCTGTGTGCCCAGCACGGGGATATAGAAGTGTATTAGATAAAGCCATAAATATGTGTGGCTGAGTCTTCTATCCAAAGTTGCAGCTATTTATATGAAGTTGTACAAAAACGCTTTTTTCGTCAAGCCAGTGCGTTTCTTACGATTACATGCATTTGAATGGGGAGCTCGCCCGAAACAAAGTATAGGTTTTCATTATGTGAATAACTTGAAAATCTTAGCTCAAACAGCTTAAAAACCTGTGTGCCCAGCACGGGGATATAGAAGTGTATTAGATAAAGCCATAAATATGTGTGTCTGAGTCTTCTATCAAAAGTTACAGCTATTTCTATGAAGTTGTACAAGAACGCTTTTTTTCGTCAAGCCAGTGCGTTTCTTACGATTACATGCATTTGAATGGGAGCTCGCCCGAAACAAAGTATAGGTTTTCATTATGTGAATAACTTGGAAATCTTAGCTCAAACAGCTTCAAAACCTGTGTGCCCAGCACGGGGATAAAGAAGTGTATCAGATAAAGCCATAAATATGTGTGTCTGAGTCTTCTATCAAAAGTTACAGCTGTTTATATGAAGTTGTACAAGAACGCTTTTTTTCGTCAAGCCAGTGCGTTTCCTACGTTTACATGCATTTGAATGGGGAGCTCGCCCGAAACAAAGTATAGGTTTTCATTATGTGAATAACTTGAAAATCTTAGCTCAAACAGCTTCAAAACCTGTGTGCCCAGCACGGGGATATAGAAGTGTATTAGATAAAGCCATAAATATGTGTGTCTGAGTCTTCTATCCAAAGTTACAGCTATTTATATGAAGTTGTACAAAAACGCTTTTTTTCGTCAAGCCAGTGCGTTTCTTACGATTACATGCATTTGAATGGGGAGCTCGCCCGAAACAAAGTATAGGTTTTCATTATGTGAATAACTTGAAAATCTTAGCTCAAACAGCTTCAAAACCTGTGTGCCCAGCACGGGGATATAGAAGTGTATTAGATAAAGCCATAAATATGTGTGGCTGAGTCTTCTATCCAAAGTTGCAGCTATTTATATGAAGTTGTACAAAAACGCTTTTTTTCGTCAAGCCAGTGCGTTTCTTACGATTACATGCATTTGAATGGGGAGCTCGCCCGAAACAAAGTATAGGTTTTCATTATGTGAATAACTTGAAAATCTTAGCTCAAACAGCTTAAAAACCTGTGTGCCCAGCACGGGGATATAGAAGTGTATTAGATAAAGCCATAAATATGTGTGTCTGAGTCTTCTATCAAAAGTTACAGCTATTTCTATGAAGTTGTACAAGAACGCTTTTTTCGTCAAGCCAGTGCGTTTCTTACGATTACATGCATTTGAATGGGGAGCTCGCCCGAAACAAAGTATAGGTTTTCATTATGTGAATAACTTGGAAATCTTAGCTCAAACAGCTTCAAAACCTGTGTGCCCAGCACGGGGATAAAGAAGTGTATCAGATAAAGCCATAAATATGTGTGTCTGAGTCTTCTATCAAAAGTTACAGCTGTTTATATGAAGTTGTACAAGAACGCTTTTTTTCGTCAAGCCAGTGCGTTTCCTACGTTTACATGCATTTGAATGGGAGCTCGCCCGAAACAAAGTATAGGTTTTCATTATGTGAATAACTTGAAAATCTTAGCTCAAACAGCTTCAAAACCTGTGTGCCCAGCACGGGGATATAGAAGTGTATTAGATAAAGCCATATAATATGTGTGTCTGAGTCTTCTATCCAAAGTTACAGCTATTTATATGAAGTTGTACAAAAACGCTTTTTTCGTCAAGCCAGTGCGTTTCTTACGATTACATGCATTTGAATGGGGAGCTCGCCCGAAACAAAGTATAGGTTTTCATTATGTGAATAACTTGAAAATCTTAGCTCAAACAGCTTCAAAACCTGTGTGCCCAGCACGGGGATATAGAAGTGTATTAGAGGAGAGAATTAAATATGTGTGTCTGAGTCTTCTATCCAAAGTTACAGCTATTTATATGAAGTTGTACAAAAACGCTTTTTTCGTCAAGCCAGTGCGTTTCTTACGATTACATGCATTTGAATGGGGAGCTCGCCCGAAACAAAGTATAGGTTTTCATTATGTGAATAACTTGAAAATCTTAGCTCAAACAGCTTCAAAACCTGTGTGCCCAGCACGGGGATATAGAAGTGTATTAGATAAAGCCATAAATATGTGTGTCTGAGTCTTCTATCCAAAGTTACAGCTATTTATATGAAGTTGTACAAAAACGCTTTTTTTCGTCAAGCCAGTGCGTTTCTTACGATTACATGCATTTGAATGGGGAGCTCGCCCGAAACAAAGTATAGGTTTTCATTTATGTGAATAACTTGAAAATCTTAGCTCAAACAGCTTCAAACCTGTGTGCCCAGCACGGGGATATAGAAGTGTATTAGATAAAGCCATGAATATGTGTGTCTGAGTCTTCTATCAAAAGTTACAGCTATTTATATGAAGTTGTACAAAAACGCTTTTTTTCGTCAACCAGTGCGTTTCTTACGATTACATGCATTTGAATGGGGAGCTCGCCCGAACAAAGTATAGGTTTTCATTATGTGAATAACTTGAAATCTTAGCTCAAACAGCTTCAAAACCTGTGTGCCCAGCACGGGGATAAAGAAGTGTATTAGATAAAGCCATAAATATGTGTGTCTGAGTCTTCTATCAAAAGTTACAGCTATTTATATGAAGTTGTACAAGAACGCTTTTTTTCGTCAAGCCAGTGCGTTTTCTTACGATTACATGCATTTGAATGGGGAGCTCGCCCGAAACAAAGTTATAGGTTTTTCATTATGTGAATAACTTGAAATCTTAGCTCAAACAGCTTCAAAACCTGTGTGCCCAGCACGGGGATATAGAAGTGTATTAGATAAAGCCATAAATATGTGTGTCTGAGTCTTCTATCAAAAGTTACAGCTATTTCTATGAAGTTGTACAAGAACGCTTTTTTCGTCAAGGCCAGTGCGTTTCTTACGATTACATGCATTTGAATGGGGAGCTCGCCCGAAACAAAGTATAGGTTTCATTATGTGAAAAACTTGGAAATCTTAGCTCAAACAGCTTAAAAACCTGTGTGCCCAGCACGGGGATATAGAAGTGTATAGATAAAGCCATAAATATGTGTGTCTGAGTCTTCTATCAAAAGTTACAGCTATTTCTATGAAGTTGTACAAGAACGCTTTTTTTCGTCAAGCCAGTGCGTTTCTACGATTACATGCATTTGAATGGGGAGCTCGCCGAAACAAAGTATAGGTTTCATTATGTGAATAACTTGAAAATCTTAGCTCAAACAGCTTCAAAACCTGTGTGCCCAGCACGGGGATATAGAAGTGTATTAGATAAAGCCATAAATATGTGTGTCTGAGTCTTCTATCAAAAGTACAGCTGTTTATATGAAGTTGTACAAGAACGCTTTTTTTTCGTCAAGCCAGTGCGTTTTCCTACGTTTACATGCATTTGAATGGGGAGCTCGCCCGAAACAAAGTATAGGTTTTCATTATGTGAATAACTTGAAAATCTTAGCTCAAACAGCTTCAAAACCTGTGTGCCCAGCACGGGGATATAGAAGTGTATTAGATAAAGCCATAAATATGTGTGTCTGAGTCTTCTATCCAAAGTTACAGCTATTTATATGAAGTTGTACAAAAACGCTTTTTTTTCGTCAAGCCAGTGCGTTTCTTACGATTACATGCATTTGAATGGGGAGCTCGCCCGAAACAAAGTATAGGTTTTTCATTATGTGAATAACTTGGAAATCTTAGCTCAAACAGCTTCAAAACCTGTGTGCCCAGCACGGGATAAAGAAGTGTATTAGATAAAGCCATAAAGATGTGTGTCTGAGTCTTCTATCCAAAGTTACAGCTATTTATATGAAGTTGTACAAGAACGCTTTTTTCGTCAAGCCAGTGCGTTTCTTACGATTACATGCATTTGAATGGGGAGCTCGCCCGAAACAAAGTATTAGGTTTTCATTATGTGAATAACTTGAAAATCTTAGCTCAAACAGCTTCAAAACCTGTGTGCCCAGCACGGGGATATAGAAGTGTATTAGATAAAGCCATAAATATGTGTGTCTGAGTCTTCTATCAAAAGTTACAGCTGTTTATATGAAGTTGTACAAGAACGCTTTTTTTCGTCAAGCCAGTGCGTTTCCTACGTTTACATGCATTTGAATGGGGAGCTCGCCCGAAACAAAGTATAGGTTTTCATTATGTGAATAACTTGAAAATCTTAGCTCAAACAGCTTCAAAACCTGTGTGCCCAGCACGGGGATATAGAAGTGTATTAGATAAAGCCATAAATATGTGTGTCTGAGTCTTCTATCCAAAGTACAGCTATTTATATGAAGTTGTACAAAAACGCTTTTTTTCGTCAAGCCAGTGCGTTTCTTACGATTACATGCATTTGAATGGGGAGCTCGCCCGAAACAAAGTATAGGTTTTCATTATGTGAATAACTTGGAAATCTTAGCTCAAACAGCTTCAAAACCTGTGTGCCCAGCACGGGGATAAAGAAGTGTATTAGATAAAGCCATAAATATGTGTGTCTGAGTCTTCTATCCAAAGTTACAGCTATTTATATGAAGTTGTACAAGAACGCTTTTTTTCGTCAAGCCAGTGCGTTTCTTACGATTACATGCATTTGAATGGGGAGCTCGCCCGAAACAAAGTATAGTTTTCATTATGTGAATAACTTGAAAAATCTTAGCTCAAACAGCTTCAAAACCTGTGTTGCCCAGCACGGGGATATAGAAGTGTATTAGATAAAGCCATAAATATGTGTGTCTGAGTCTTCTATCAAAAGTTACAGCTGTTTATATGAAGTTGTACAAGAACGCTTTTTTTCGTCAAGCCAGTGCGTTTCCTACGTTTACATGCATTTGAATGGGGAGCTCGCCCGAAACAAAGTATAGGTTTTCATTATGTGAATAACTTGAAAATCTTAGCTCAAACAGCTTCAAAACCTGTGTGCCCAGCACGGGGATATAGAAGTGTATTAGATAAAGCCATAAATATGTGTGTCTGAGTCTTCTATCCAAAGTTACAGCTATTTATATGAAGTTGTACAAAAACGCTTTTTTTCGTCAAGCCAGTGCGTTTCTTACGATTACATGCATTTGAATGGGGAGCTCGCCCGAAACAAAGTATAGGTTTTCATTATGTGAATAACTTGAAATCTTAGCTCAAACAGCTTCAAAACCTGTGTGCCCAGCACGGGGATATAGAAGTGTATTAGATAAAGCCATAAATATGTGTGTCTGAGTCTTCTATCCAAAGTTACAGCTATTTATATGAAGTTGTACAAAAACGCTTTTTTTTCGTCAAGCCAGTGCGTTTCTTACGATTACATGCATTTGAATGGGGAGCTCGCCCGAAACAAAGTATAGGTTTTCATTATGTGAATAACTTGAAAATCTTAGCTCAAACAGCTTCAAAACCTGTGTGCCCAGCACGGGGATATAGAAGTGTATTAGATAAAGCCATAAATATGTGTGTCTGAGTCTTCTATCAAAAGTTACAGCTATTTATATGAAGTTGTACAAGAACGCTTTTTTCGTCAAGCCAGTGCGTTTCTTACGATTACATGCATTTGAATGGGAGCTCGCCCGAAACAAAGTATAGGTTTTCATTATGTGAATAACTTGGAAATCTTAGCTCAAACAGCTTCAAAACCTGTGTGCCCAGCACGGGGATAAAGAAGTGTATTAGATAAAGCCATAAATATGTGTGTCTGAGTCTTCTATCCAAAGTTACAGCTATTTATATGAAGTTGTACAAAAACGCTTTTTTTTCGTCAAGCCAGTGCGTTTCTTACGATTACATGCATTTGAATGGGGAGCTCGCCCGAAACAAAGTATAGGTTTTCATTATGTGAATAACTTGGAAATCTTAGCTCAAACAGCTTCAAAACCTGTGTGCCCAGCAAGGGATATAGAAGTGTATTAGATAAAGCCATAATATGTGTGTCTGAGTCTTCTATCCAAAGTTACAGCTATTTATATGAAGTTGTACAAAAACGCTTTTTTTCGTCAAGCCAGTGCGTTTCTTACGATTACATGCATTTGAAATGGGGAAGC
The DNA here is from genome assembly GCF_056152115.1 of Neolamprologus brichardi. NCBI lineage: Eukaryota > Metazoa > Chordata > Actinopteri > Cichliformes > Cichlidae > Neolamprologus > Neolamprologus brichardi. The sequence goes on along the minus strand of NC_142104.1, from coordinate 38,597,524 downwards.
TCGCCCGAAACAAAGTATAGGTTTTCATTATGTGAATAACTTGAAAATCTTAGCTCAAACAGCTTCAAAACCTGTGTGCCCAGCACGGGGATATAGAAGTGTAATTAGATAAAGCCATAAATATGTGTGTCTGAGTCTTCTATCCAAAGTTACAGCTGTTTATATGAAGTTGTACAAGAACGCTTTTTCGTCAAGCCAGTGCGTTTCCTACGTTTACATGCATTTGAATGGGGAGCTCGCCCGAAACAAAGTATAGGTTTTCATTATGTGAATAACTTGAAAATCTTAGCTCAAACAGCTTCAAAACCTGTGTGCCCAGCACGGGGATATAGAAGTGTATTAGATAAAGCCATAAATATGTGTGTCTGAGTCTTCTATCAAAGTTACAGCTATTTATATGAAGTTGTACAAGAAACGCTTTTTTCGTCAAGCCAGTGCGTTTCTTACGATTACATGCATTTGAATGGGGAGCTCGCCCGAAACAAAGTATAGGTTTTCATTATGTGAATAACTTGGAAATCTTAGCTCAAACAGCTTCAAAACCTGTGTGCCCAGCACGGGATAAAGAAGTGTATTAGATAAAGCCATAAATATGTGTGTCTGAGTCTTCTATCCAAAGTTACAGCTATTTATATGAAGTTGTACAAAAACGCTTTTTTTCGTCAAGCCAGTGCGTTTCTTACGATTACATGCATTTGAATGGGGAGCTCGCCCGAAACAAAGTATAGGTTTTCATTATGTGAATAACTTGGAAATCTTAGCTCAAAACAGCTTCAAAACCTGTGTGCCCAGCACAGGGATATAGAAGTGTATTAGATAAAGCCATAAATATGTGTGTCTGAGTCTTCTATCCAAAGTTACAGCTATTTATATGAAGTTGTACAAAAACGCTTTTTTTCGTCAAGCCAGTGCGTTTCTTACTATTACATGCATTTGAATGGGGAGCTCGCCCGAAACAAAGTATAGGTTTTCATTATGTGAATAACTTGAAAATCTTAGCTCAAACAGCTTCAAAACCTGTGTGCCCAGCACGGGGATATAGAAGTGTATTAGATAAAGCCATAAATATGTGTGTCTGAGTCTTCTATCCAAAGTTACAGCTGTTTATATGAAGTTGTACAAGAACGCTTTTTTTCGTCAAGCCAGTGCGTTTCTACGTTTACATGCATTTGAATGGGGAGCTCGCCGAAACAAAGTATAGGTTTCATTATGTGAATAACTTGGAAATCTTAGCTCAAACAGCTTCAAAACCTGTGTGCCCAGCACGGGGATATAGAAGTGTATTAGATAAAGCCATAAATATGTGTGTCTGAGTCTTCTATCAAAAGTTACAGCTATTTATATGAAGTTGTACAAAAACGCTTTTTTTCGTCAAGCCAGTGCGTTTCTTACGATTACATGCATTTGAATGGGGAGCTCGCCCGAAACAAAGTATAGGTTTTCATTATGTGAATAACTTGGAAATCTTAGCTCAAACAGCTTCAAAACCTGTGTGCCCAGCACGGGGATAAGAAGTGTATTAGATAAAGCCATAAATATGTGTGTCTGAGTCTTCTATCCAAAGTTACAGCTATTTATATGAAGTTGTACAAGAACGCTTTTTTTCGTCAAGCCAGTGCGTTCTTACGATTACATGCATTTGAATGGAGAGCTCGCCCGAAACAAAGTATAGGTTTTCATTATGTGAATAACTTGAAATCTTAGCTCAAACAGCTTAAAAACCTGTGTGCCCAGCACGGGGATATAGAAGTGTATTAGATAAAGCCATAAATATGTGTGTCTGAGTCTTCTATCAAAAGTTACAGCTATTTCTATGAAGTTGTACAAGAACGCTTTTTTTCGTCAAGCCAGTGCGTTTCTTACGATTACATGCATTTGAATGGGGAGCTCGCCCGAAACAAAGTATAGGTTTTCATTATGTGAATAACTTGGAAATCTTTGCTCAAACAGCTTAAAAACATGTGTGCCCAGCACGGGGATATAGAAGTGTATTAGATAAAGCCATAAATATGTGTGTCTGAGTCTTCTATCAAAAGTTACAGCTATTTCTATGAAGTTGTACAAGAACGCTTTTTCGTCAAGCCAGTGCGTTTCTTACGATTACATGCATTTGAATGGGGAGCTCGCCCGAAACAAAGTATAGGTTTTCATTATGTGAATAACTTGAAATCTTAGCTCAAACAGCTTCAAAACCTGTGTGCCCAGCACGGGGATATAGAAGTGTATTAGATAAAGCCATAAATATGTGTGTCTGAGTCTTCTATCAAAGTTACAGCTGTTTATATGAAGTTGTACAAGAACGCTTTTTTTCGTCAAGCCAGTGCGTTTCCTACGTTTACATGCATTTGAATGGGGAGCTCGCCCGAAACAAAGTATAGGTTTTCATTATGTGAATAACTTGAAAATCTTAGCTCAAACAGCTTAAAACATGTGTGCCCAGCACGGGGATATAGAAGTGTATTAGATAAAGCCATAAATATGTGTGTCTGAGTCTTCTATCAAAGTTACAGCTATTTATATGAAGTTGTACAAAAACGCTTTTTTTCGTCAAGCCAGTGCGTTTCTTACGATTACATGCATTTGAATGGGGAGCTCGCCCGAAACAAAGTATAGGTTTTCATTATGTGAATAACTTGAAATCTTAGCTCAAACAGCTTCAAAACCTGTGTGCCCAGCACGGGGATATAGAAGTGTATTAGATAAAGCCATAAATATGTGTGTCTGAGTCTTCTATCCAAAGTTACAGCTATTTATATGAAGTTGTACAAAAACGCTTTTTTTCGTCAAAGCCAGTGCGTTTCTTACGATTACATGCATTTGAATGGGGAGCTCGCCCGAAACAAAGTATAGGTTTTCATTATGTGAATAACTTGGAAATCTTAGCTCAAACAGCTTCAAAACCTGTGTGCCCAGCACGGGGATAAAGAAGTGTATTAGATAAAGCCATAAATATGTGTGTCTGAGTCTTCTATCCAAAGTTACAGCTATTTATATGAAGTTGTACAAAAACGCTTTTTTTCGTCAAGCCAGTGCGTTTCTTACGATTACATGCATTTGAATGGGGAGCTCGCCCGAAACAAAGTATAGGTTTTCATTATGTGAATAACTTGGAAATCTTAGCTCAAACAGCTTCAAAACCTGTGTGCCCAGCACAGGGATATAGAAGTGTATTAGATAAAGCCATAAATATGTGTGTCTGAGTCTTCTATCCAAAGTTACAGCTATTTATATGAAGTTGTACAAAACGCTTTTTTTCGTCAAGCAGTGCGTTTCTTACGATTACATGCATTTGAATGGGGAGCTCGCCCGAAACAAAGTATAGGTTTTCATTAAGTGAATAACTTGAAAATCTTAGCTCAAACAGCTTCAAAACCTGTGTGCCCAGCACGGGGATATAGAGTGTATTAGATAAAGCCATAAATATGTGTGTCTGAGTCTTCTATCCAAAGTTACAGCTGTTTATATGAAGTTGTACAAGAACGCTTTTTTCGTCAAGCCAGTGCGTTTCCTACGTTACATGCATTTGAATGGGGAGCTCGCCCGAAACAAAGTATAGGTTTTCATTATGTGAATAACTTGAAAATCTTAGCTCAAACAGCTTAAAAACCTGTGTGCCCAGCACGGGGATATAGAAGTGTATTAGATAAAGCCATAAATATGTGTGTCTGAGTCTTCTATCAAAAGTTACAGCTATTTATATGAAGTTGTACAAGAACGCTTTTTTTCGTCAAGCCAGTGCGTTTCTTACGATTACATGCATTTGAATGGGGAGCTCGCCCGAAACAAAGTATAGGTTTTCATTATGTGAATAACTTGGAAATCTTAGCTCAAACAGCTTCAAAACCTGTGTGCCCAGCACGGGATATAGAAGTGTATTAGATAAAGCCATAAATATGTGTGTCTGAGTCTTCTATCCAAAGTTACAGCTATTTATATGAAGTTGTACAAAAACGCTTTTTTTCGTCAAGCCAGTGCGTTTCTTACGATTACATGCATTTGAATGGGGAGCTCGCCCGAAACAAAGTATAGGTTTTCATTATGTGAATAACTTGAAAATCTTAGCTCAAACAGCTTCAAAACCTGTGTGCCCAGCACGGGGATATAGAAGTGTATTAGATAAAGCCATAAATATGTGTGTCTGAGTCTTCTATCCAAAGTTACAGCTATTTATATGAAGTTGTACAAAAACGCTTTTTTTCGTCAAGCCAGTGCGTTTCTTACGATTACATGCATTTGAATGGGGAGCTCGCCCGAAACAAAGTATAGGTTTTTCATTATGTGAATAACTTGAAAATCTTAGCTCAAACAGCTTCAAAAACCTGTGTGCCCAGCACGGGGATATAGAAGTGTATTAGATAAAGCCATAAATATGTGTGTCTGAGTCTTCTATCAAAAGTTACAGCTATTTATATGAAGTTGTACAAGAACGCTTTTTTTCGTCAAGCCAGTGCGTTTCTTACGATTACATGCATTTGAATGGGGAGCTCGCCCGAAACAAAAGTATAGGTTTTCATTATGTGAATAACTTGGAAATCTTAGCTCAAACAGCTTCAAAACCTGTGTGCCCAGCACGGGGATAAAGAAGTGTATTAGATAAAGCCATAAATATGTGTGTCTGAGTCTTCTATCCAAAGTTACAGCTATTTATATGAAGTTGTACAAAAACGCTTTTTTCGTCAAGCCAGTGCGTTTCTTACGATTACATGCATTTGAATGGGGAGCTCGCCCGAAACAAAGTATAGGTTTTCATTATGTGAATAACTTGGAAATCTTAGCTCAAACAGCTTCAAAACCTGTGTGCCCAGCAAAGGGATATAGAAGTGTATTAGATAAAGCCATAAATATGTGTGTCTGAGTCTTCTATCCAAAGTTACAGCTATTTATATGAAGTTGTACAAAAACGCTTTTTTTCGTCAAGCCAGTGCGTTTCTTACGATTACATGCATTTGAATGGGGAGCTCGCCCGAAACAAAGTATAGGTTTTCATTATGTGAATAACTTGAAAATCTTAGCTCAAACAGCTTCAAAACCTGTGTGCCCAGCACGGGGATATAGAAGTGTATTAGATAAAGCCATAAATATGTGTGTCTGAGTCTTCTATCCAAAGTTACAGCTGTTTATATGAAGTTGTACAAGAACGCTTTTTTTCGTCAAGCCAGTGCGTTTCCTACGTTTACATGCATTTGAATGGGGAGCTCGCCCGAAACAAAGTATAGGTTTTCATTATGTGAATAACTTGAAAATCTTAGCTCAAACAGCTTCAAAAACCTGTGTGCCCAGCACGGGGATATAGAAGTGTATTAGATAAAGCCATAAATATGTGTGTCTGAGTCTTCTATCAAAAGTTACAGCTATTTATATGAAGTTGTACAAGAACGCTTTTTTTTCGTCAAGCCAGTGCGTTTCTTACGATTACATGCATTTGAATGGGGAGCTCGCCCGAAACAAAGTATAGGTTTTCATTATGTGAATAACTTGGAAATCTTAGCTCAAACAGCTTCAAAACCTGTGTGCCCAGCACGGGGATAAAGAAGTGTATTAGATAAAGCCATAAATATGTGTGTCTGAGTCTTCTATCCAAAGTTACAGCTATTTATATGAAGTTGTACAAAAACGCTTTTTTTTCGTCAAGCCAGTGCGTTTCTTACGATTACATGCATTTGAATGGGGAGCTCGCCCGAAACAAAGTATAGGTTTTTCATTATGTGAATAACGAAATCTTAGCTCAAACAGCTTCAAAACCTGTGTGCCCAGCACAGGGATATAGAAGTGTATTAGATAAAGCCATAAATATGTGTGTCTGAGTCTTCTATCCAAAGTTACAGCTATTTATATGAAGTTGTACAAAAACGCTTTTTTTCGTCAAGCCAGTGCGTTTCTTACTATTACATGCATTTGAATGGGGAGCTCGCCCGAAACAAAGTATAGGTTTTCATTATGTGAATAACTTGAAAATCTTAGCTCAAACAGCTTCAAAACCTGTGTGCCCAGCACGGGGATATAGAAGTGTATTAGATAAAGCCATAAATATGTGTGTCTGAGTCTTCTATCCAAAGTTACAGCTGTTTATATGAAGTTGTACAAGAACGCTTTTTTTCGTCAAGCCAGTGCGTTTCCTACGTTTACATGCATTTGAATGGGGAGCTCGCCCGAAACAAAGTATAGGTTTTCATTATGTGAATAACTTGGAAATCTTAGCTCAAACAGCTTCAAAACCTGTGTGCCCAGCACGGGGATATAGAAGTGTATTAGATAAAGCCATAAATATGTGTGTCTGAGTCTTCTATCAAAAGTTACAGCTATTTATATGAAGTTGTACAAAAACGCTTTTTTTCGTCAAGCCAGTGCGTTTCTTACGATTACATGCATTTGAATGGGGAGCTCGCCCGAAACAAAGTATAGGTTTTCATTATGTGAATAACTTGGAAATCTTAGCTCAAACAGCTTCAAAACCTGTGTGCCCAGCACGGGGATAAAGAAGTGTATTAGATAAAGCCATAAATATGTGTGTCTGAGTCTTCTATCCAAAGTTACAGCTATTTATATGAAGTTGTACAAGAACGCTTTTTTTCGTCAAGCCAGTGCGTTTCTTACGATTACATGCATTTGAATGGAGAGCTCGCCCGAAACAAAGTATAGGTTTTCATTATGTGAATAACTTGGAAATCTTAGCTCAAACAGCTTAAAAACCTGTGTGCCCAGCACGGGGATATAGAAGTGTATTAGATAAAGCCATAAATATGTGTGTCTGAGTCTTCTATCAAAAGTTACAGCTATTTCTATGAAGTTGTACAAGAACGCTTTTTTTCGTCAAGCCAGTGCGTTTCTTACGATTACATGCATTTGAATGGGGAGCTCGCCCGAAACAAAGTATAGGTTTTCATTATGTGAATAACTTGGAAATCTTAGCTCAAACAGCTTCAAAACCTGTGTGCCCAACACAGGGATATAGAAGTGTATTAGATAAAGCCATAAATATGTGTGTCTGAGTCTTCTATCCAAAGTTACAGCTATTTATATGAAGTTGTACAAAAACGCTTTTTTTCGTCAAGCCAGTGCGTTTCTTACGATTACATGCATTTGAATGGGGAGCTCGCCCGAAACAAAGTATAGGTTTTCATTATGTGAATAACTTGAAAATCTTAGCTCAAACAGCTTCAAAACCTGTGTGCCCAGCACGGGGATATAGAAGTGTATTAGATAAAGCCATAAATATGTGTGTCTGAGTCTTCTATCAAAAGTTACAGCTGTTTATATGAAGTTGTACAAGAACGCTTTTTTCGTCAAGCCAGTGCGTTTCCTACGTTTACATGCATTTGAATGGGGAGCTCGCCCGAAACAAAGTATAGGTTTTCATTATGTGAATAACTTGAAAATCTTAGCTCAAACAGCTTCAAAACCTGTGTGCCCAGCACGGGGATATAGAAGTGTATTAGATAAAGCCATAAATATGTGTGTCTGAGTCTTCTATCCAAAGTTACAGCTGTTTATATGAAGTTGTACAAGAACGCTTTTTTTCGTCAAGCCAGTGCGTTTCCTACGTTTACATGCATTTGAATGGGGAGCTCGCCCGAAACAAAGTATAGGTTTTCATTATGTGAATAACTTGAAAATCTTAGCTCAAACAGCTTCAAAACCTGTGTGCCCAGCACGGGGATATAGAAGTGTATTAGATAAAGCCATAAATATGTGTGTCTGAGTCTTCTATCAAAAGTTACAGCTATTTATATGAAGTTGTACAAGAACGCTTTTTTTCGTCAAGCCAGTGCGTTTCTTACGATTACATGCATTTGAATGGGGAGCTCGCCCGAAACAAAGTATAGGTTTTCATTATGTGAATAACTTGGAAATCTTAGCTCAAACAGCTTCAAAACCTGTGTGCCCAGCACGGGGATAAAGAAGTGTATTAGATAAAGCCATAAATATGTGTGTCTGAGTCTTCTATCCAAAGTTACAGCTATTTATATGAAGTTGTACAAAAACGCTTTTTTTCGTCAAGCCAGTGCGTTTCTTACGATTACATGCATTTGAATGGGGAGCTCGCCCGAAACAAAGTATAGGTTTTCATTATGTGAATAACTTGAAAATCTTAGCTCAAACAGCTTCAAAACCTTGTGCCCAGCACAGGGATATAGAAGTGTATTAGATAAAGCCATAAATATGTGTGTCTGAGTCTTCTATCCAAAGTTACAGCTATTTATATGAAGTTGTACAAAAACGCTTTTTTTCGTCAAGCCAGTGCGTTTCTTACGATTACATGCATTTGAATGGGGAGCTCGCCCGAAACAAAGTATAGGTTTTCATTATGTGAATAACTTGAAAATCTTAGCTCAAACAGCTTCAAAACCTGTGTGCCCAGCACGGGGATATAGAAGTGTATTAGATAAAGCCATAAATATGTGTGTCTGAGTCTTCTATCCAAAGTTACAGCTGTTTATATGAAGTTGTACAAGAACGCTTTTTTTCGTCAAGCCAGTGCGTTTCCTACGTTTACATGCATTTGAATGGGGAGCTCGCCCGAAACAAAGTATAGGTTTTCATTATGTGAATAACTTGGAAATCTTAGCTCAAACAGCTTCAAAACCTGTGTGCCCAGCACGGGGATATAGAAGTGTATTAGATAAAGCCATAAATATGTGTGTCTGAGTCTTCTATCAAAAGTTACAGCTATTTATATGAAGTTGTACAAGAACGCTTTTTGTCGTCAAGCCAGTGCGTTTCTTACGATTACATGCATTTGAATGGGGAGCTCGCCCGAAACAAAGTATAGGTTTTCATTATGTGAATAACTTGGAAATCTTAGCTCAAACAGCTTCAAAACCTGTGTGCCCAGCACGGGGATAAAGAAGTGTATTAGATAAAGCCATAAATATGTGTGTCTGAGTCTTCTATCCAAAGTTACAGCTATTTATATGAAGTTGTACAAGAACGCTTTTTTTCGTCAAGCCAGTGCGTTTCTTACGATTACATGCATTTGAATGGGGAGCTCGCCCGAAACAAAGTATAGGTTTTCATTATGTGAATAACTTGGAAATCTTAGCTCAAACAGCTTAAAAACCTGTGTGCCCAGCACGGGGATATAGAAGTGTATTAGATAAAGCCATAAATATGTGTGTCTGAGTCTTCTATCAAAAGTTACAGCTATTTCTATGAAGTTGTACAAGAACGCTTTTTTTCGTCAAGCCAGTGCGTTTCTTACGATTACATGCATTTGAATGGGGAGCTCGCCCGAAACAAAGTATAGGTTTTCATTATGTGAATAACTTGAAAATCTTAGCTCAAACAGCTTCAAAACCTGTGTGCCCAGCACGGGGATATAGAAGTGTATTAGATAAAGCCATAAATATGTGTGTCTGAGTCTTCTATCAAAAGTTACAGCTGTTTATATGAAGTTGTACAAGAACGCTTTTTTTCGTCAAGCCAGTGCGTTTCCTACGTTTACATGCATTTGAATGGGGAGCTCGCCCGAAACAAAGTATAGGTTTTCATTATGTGAATAACTTGAAAATCTTAGCTCAAACAGCTTAAAAACCTGTGTGCCCAGCACGGGGATATAGAAGTGTATTAGATAAAGCCATAAATATGTGTGTCTGAGTCTTCTATCAAAAGTTACAGCTATTTCTATGAAGTTGTACAAGAACGCTTTTTTTCGTCAAGCCAGTGCGTTTCTTACGATTACATGCATTTGAATGGGGAGCTCGCCCGAAACAAAGTATAGGTTTTCATTATGTGAATAACTTGAAAATCTTAGCTCAAACAGCTTCAAAACCTGTGTGCCCAGCACGGGGATATAGAAGTGTATTAGATAAAGCCATAAATATGTGTGTCTGAGTCTTCTATCAAAAGTTACAGCTGTTTATATGAAGTTGTACAAGAACGCTTTTTTTCGTCAAGCCAGTGCGTTTTCTACGTTTACATGCATTTGAATGGGGAGCTCGCCCGAAACAAAGTATAGGTTTTCATTATGTGAATAACTTGAAAATCTTTGCTCAAACAGCTTAAAAACATGTGTGCCCAGCACGGGGATATAGAAGTGTATTAGATAAAGCCATAAATATGTGTGTCTGAGTCTTCTATCCAAAGTTACAGCTATTTATATGAAGTTGTACAAAAACGCTTTTTTTCGTCAAGCCAGTGCGTTTCTTACGATTACATGCATTTGAATGGGGAGCTCGCCCGAAACAAAGTATAGGTTTTCATTATGTGAATAACTTGAAAATCTTAGCTCAAACAGCTTCAAAACCTGTGTGCCCAGCACGGGGATATAGAAGTGTATTAGATAAAGCCATAAATATGTGTGTCTGAGTCTTCTATCAAAAGTTACAGCTGTTTATATGAAGTTGTACAAGAACGCTTTTTTTCGTCAAGCCAGTGCGTTTCCTACGTTTACATGCATTTGAATGGGGAGCTCGCCCGAAACAAAGTATAGGTTTTCATTATGTGAATAACTTGAAAATCTTAGCTCAAACAGCTTCAAAACCTGTGTGCCCAGCACGGGGATATAGAAGTGTATTAGATAAAGCCATAAATATGTGTGTCTGAGTCTTCTATCCAAAGTTACAGCTGTTTATATGAAGTTGTACAAGAACGCTTTTTTTCGTCAAGCCAGTGCGTTTCCTACGTTTACATGCATTTGAATGGGGAGCTCGCCCGAAACAAAGTATAGGTTTTCATTATGTGAATAACTTGAAAATCTTAGCTCAAACAGCTTCAAAACCTGTGTGCCCAGCACGGGGATATAGAAGTGTATTAGATAAAGCCATAAATATGTGTGTCTGAGTCTTCTATCAAAAGTTACAGCTATTTATATGAAGTTGTACAAGAACGCTTTTTTTCGTCAAGCCAGTGCGTTTCTTACGATTACATGCATTTGAATGGGGAGCTCGCCCGAAACAAAGTATAGGTTTTCATTATGTGAATAACTTGGAAATCTTAGCTCAAACAGCTTCAAAACCTGTGTGCCCAGCACGGGGATAAAGAAGTGTATTAGATAAAGCCATAAATATGTGTGTCTGAGTCTTCTATCCAAAGTTACAGCTATTTATATGAAGTTGTACAAAAACGCTTTTTTTCGTCAAGCCAGTGCGTTTCTTACGATTACATGCATTTGAATGGGGAGCTCGCCCGAAACAAAGTATAGGTTTTCATTATGTGAATAACTTGGAAATCTTAGCTCAAACAGCTTCAAAACCTTGTGCCCAGCACAGGGATATAGAAGTGTATTAGATAAAGCCATAAATATGTGTGTCTGAGTCTTCTATCCAAAGTTACAGCTATTTATATGAAGTTGTACAAAAACGCTTTTTTTCGTCAAGCCAGTGCGTTTCTTACGATTACATGCATTTGAATGGGGAGCTCGCCCGAAACAAAGTATAGGTTTTCATTATGTGAATAACTTGAAAATCTTAGCTCAAACAGCTTCAAAACCTGTGTGCCCAGCACGGGGATATAGAAGTGTATTAGATAAAGCCATAAATATGTGTGTCTGAGTCTTCTATCCAAAGTTACAGCTATTTATATGAAGTTGTACAAGAACGCTTTTTTTCGTCAAGCCAGTGCGTTTCTTACGATTACATGCATTTGAATGGGGAGCTCGCCCGAAACAAAGTATAGGTTTTCATTATGTGAATAACTTGAAAATCTTAGCTCAAACAGCTTCAAAACCTGTGTGCCCAGCACGGGGATATAGAAGTGTATTAGATAAAGCCATAAATATGTGTGTCTGAGTCTTCTATCAAAAGTTACAGCTGTTTATATGAAGTTGTACAAGAACGCTTTTTTTCGTCAAGCCAGTGCGTTTCCTACGTTTACATGCATTTGAATGGGGAGCTCGCCCGAAACAAAGTATAGGTTTTCATTATGTGAATAACTTGGAAATCTTAGCTCAAACAGCTTCAAAACCTGTGTGCCCAGCACGGGGATATAGAAGTGTATTAGATAAAGCCATAAATATGTGTGTCTGAGTCTTCTATCAAAAGTTACAGCTGTTTATATGAAGTTGTACAAGAACGCTTTTTTTCGTCAAGCCAGTGCGTTTCCTACGTTTACATGCATTTGAATGGGGAGCTCGCCCGAAACAAAGTATAGGTTTTCATTATGTGAATAACTTGAAAATCTTAGCTCAAACAGCTTCAAAACCTGTGTGCCCAGCACGGGGATATAGAAGTGTATTAGATAAAGCCATAAATATGTGTGTCTGAGTCTTCTATCCAAAGTTACAGCTATTTATATGAAGTTGTACAAAAACGCTTTTTTTCGTCAAGCCAGTGCGTTTCTTACGATTACATGCATTTGAATGGGGAGCTCGCCCGAAACAAAGTATAGGTTTTCATTATGTGAATAACTTGAAAATCTTAGCTCAAACAGCTTCAAAACCTGTGTGCCCAGCACGGGGATATAGAAGTGTATTAGATAAAGCCATAAATATGTGTGTCTGAGTCTTCTATCCAAAGTTACAGCTATTTATATGAAGTTGTACAAAAACGCTTTTTTTCGTCAAGCCAGTGCGTTTCTTACGATTACATGCATTTGAATGGGGAGCTCGCCCGAAACAAAGTATAGGTTTTCATTATGTGAATAACTTGAAAATCTTAGCTCAAACAGCTTCAAAACCTGTGTGCCCAGCACGGGGATATAGAAGTGTATTAGATAAAGCCATAAATATGTGTGTCTGAGTCTTCTATCCAAAGTTACAGCTATTTATATGACGTTGTACAAAAACGCTTTTTTTCGTCAAGCCAGTGCGTTTCTTACGATTACATGCATTTGAATGGGGAGCTCGCCCGAAACAAAGTATAAGTTTTCATTATGTGAATAACTTGAAAATCTTAGCTCAAACAGCTTCAAAACCTGTGTGCCCAGCACGGGGATATAGAAGTGTATTAGATAAAGCCATAAATATGTGTGTCTGAGTCTTCTATCAAAAGTTACAGCTATTTATATGAAGTTGTACAAGAACGCTTTTTTTCGTCAAGCCAGTGCGTTTCTTACGATTACATGCATTTGAATGGGGAGCTCGCCCGAAACAAAGTATAGGTTTTCATTATGTGAATAACTTGAAAATCTTAGCTCAAACAGCTTCAAAACCTGTGTGCCCAGCACGGGGATATAGAAGTGTATTAGATAAAGCCATAAATATGTGTGTCTGAGTCTTCTATCCAAAGTTACAGCTATTTATATGAAGTTGTACAAAAACGCTTTTTTTCGTCAAGCCAGTGCGTTTCTTACGATTACATGCATTTGAATGGGGAGCTCGCCCGAAACAAAGTATAGGTTTTCATTATGTGAATAACTTGAAAATCTTAGCTCAAACAGCTTCAAAACCTGTGTGCCCAGCACGGGGATATAGAAGTGTATTAGATAAAGCCATAAATATGTGTGTCTGAGTCTTCTATCAAAAGTTACAGCTATTTATATGAAGTTGTACAAGAACGCTTTTTTTCGTCAAGCCAGTGCGTTTCTTACGATTACATGCATTTGAATGGGGAGCTCGCCCGAAACAAAGTATAGGTTTTCATTATGTGAATAACTTGGAAATCTTAGCTCAAACAGCTTCAAAACCTGTGTGCCCAGCACGGGGATAAAGAAGTGTATTAGATAAAGCCATAAATATGTGTGTCTGAGTCTTCTATCCAAAGTTACAGCTATTTATATGAAGTTGTACAAAAACGCTTTTTTTCGTCAAGCCAGTGCGTTTCTTACGATTACATGCATTTGAATGGGGAGCTCGCCCGAAACAAAGTATAGGTTTTCATTATGTGAATAACTTGGAAATCTTAGCTCAAACAGCTTCAAAACCTGTGTGCCCAGCACAGGGATATAGAAGTCTATTAGATAAAGCCATAAATATGTGTGTCTGAGTCTTCTATCCAAAGTTACAGCTATTTATATGAAGTTGTACAAAAACGCTTTTTTTCGTCAAGCCAGTGCGTTTCTTACGATTACATGCATTTGAATGGGGAGCTCGCCCGAAACAAAGTATAGGTTTTCATTATGTGAATAACTTGAAAATCTTAGCTCAAACAGCTTCAAAACCTGTGTGCCCAGCACGGGGATATAGAAGTGTATTAGCTAAAGCCATAAATATGTGTGTCTGAGTCTTCTATCCAAAGTTACAGCTGTTTATATGAAGTTGTACAAGAACGCTTTTTTTCGTCAAGCCAGTGCGTTTCCTACGTTTACATGCATTTGAATGGGGAGCTCGCCCGAAACAAAGTATAGGTTTTCATTATGTGAATAACTTGAAAATCTTAGCTCAAACAGCTTCAAAACCTGTGTGCCCAGCACGGGGATATAGAAGTGTATTAGATAAAGCCATAAATATGTGTGTCTGAGTCTTCTATCCAAAGTTACAGCTATTTATATGAAGTTGTACAAGAACGCTTTTTTTCGTCAAGCCAGTGCGTTTCCTACGTTTACATGCATTTGAATGGGGAGCTCGCCCGAAACAAAGTATAGGTTTTCATTATGTGAATAACTTGAAAATCTTAGCTCAAACAGCTTCAAAACCTGTGTGCCCAGCACGGGGATATAGAAGTGTATTAGATAAAGCCATAAATATGTGTGTCTGAGTCTTCTATCAAAAGTTACAGCTGTTTATATGAAGTTGTACAAAAACGCTTTTTTTCGTCAAGCCAGTGCGTTTCCTACGTTTACATGCATTTGAATGGGGAGCTCGCCCGAAACAAAGTATAGGTTTTCATTATGTGAATAACTTGAAAATCTTAGCTCAAACAGCTTCAAAACCTGTGTGCCCAGCACGGGGATATAGAAGTGTATTAGATAAAGCCATAAATATGTGTGTCTGAGTCTTCTATCCAAAGTTACAGCTATTTATATGAAGTTGTACAAAAACGCTTTTTTTCGTCAAGCCAGTGCGTTTCTTACGATTACATGCATTTGAATGGAGAGCTCGCCCGAAACAAAGTATAGGTTTTCATTATGTGAATAACTTGGAAATCTTAGCTCAAACAGCTTAAAAACATGTGTGCCCAGCACGGGGATATAGAAGTGTATTAGATAAAGCCATAAATATGTGTGTCTGAGTCTTCTATCCAAAGTTACAGCTATTTATATGAAGTTGTACAAAAACGCTTTTTTTCGTCAAGCCAGTGCGTTTCTTACGATTACATGCATTTGAATGGGGAGCTCGCCCGAAACAAAGTATAGGTTTTCATTATGTGAATAACTTGAAAATCTTAGCTCAAACAGCTTCAAAACCTGTGTGCCCAGCACGGGGATATAGAAGTGTATTAGATAAAGCCATAAATATGTGTGTCTGAGTCTTCTATCCAAAGTTACAGCTATTTATATGAAGTTGTACAAGAACGCTTTTTTTCGTCAAGACAGTGCGTTTCTTACGATTACATGCATTTGAATGGGGAGCTCGCCCGAAACAAAGTATAGGTTTTCATTATGTGAATAACTTGAAAATCTTAGCTCAAACAGCTTCAAAACCTGTGTGCCCAGCACGGGGATATAGAAGTGTATTAGATAAAGCCATAAATATGTGTGTCTGAGTCTTCTATCCAAAGTTACAGCTATTTATATGAAGTTGTACAAGAACGCTTTTTTTCGTCAAGACAGTGCGTTTCTTACGATTACATGCATTTGAATGGAGAGCTCGCCCGAAACAAAGTATAGGTTTTCATTATGTGAATAACTTGGAAATCTTAGCTCAAACAGCTTCAAAACCTGTGTGCCCAGCACGGGGATATAGAAGTGTATTAGATAAAGCCATAAATATGTGTGTCTGAGTCTTCTATCCAAAGTTACAGCTATTTATATGAAGTTGTACAAGAACGCTTTTTTTCGTCAAGCCAGTGCGTTTCTTACGATTACATGCATTTGAATGGGGAGCTCGCCCGAAACAAAGTATAGGTTTTCATTATGTGAATAACTTGAAAATCTTAGCTCAAACAGCTTCAAAACCTGTGTGCCCAGCACGGGGATATAGAAGTGTATTAGATAAAGCCATAAATATGTGTGTCTGAGTCTTCTATCCAAAGTTACAGCTATTTATATGAAGTTGTACAAGAACGCTTTTTTTCGTCAAGACAGTGCGTTTCTTACGATTACATGCATTTGAATGGAGAGCTCGCCCGAAACAAAGTATAGGTTTTCATTATGTGAATAACTTGGAAATCTTAGCTCAAACAGCTTCAAAACCTGTGTGCCCAGCACAGGGATATAGAAGTCTATTAGATAAAGCCATAAATATGTGTGTCTGAGTCTTCTATCCAAAGTTACAGCTATTTATATGAAGTTGTACAAGAACGCTTTTTTTCGTCAAGCCAGTGCGTTTCCTACGTTTACATGCATTTGAATGGGGAGCTCGCCCGAAACAAAGTATAGGTTTTCATTATGTGAATAACTTGAAAATCTTAGCTCAAACAGCTTCAAAACCTGTGTGCCCAGCACGGGGATATAGAAGTGTATTAGATAAAGCCATAAATATGTGTGTCTGAGTCTTCTATCCAAAGTTACAGCTATTTATATGAAGTTGTACAAAAACGCTTTTTTTCGTCAAGCCAGTGCGTTTCTTACGATTACATGCATTTGAATGGGGAGCTCGCCCGAAACAAAGTATAGGTTTTCATTATGTGAATAACTTGAAAATCTTAGCTCAAACAGCTTCAAAACCTGTGTGCCCAGCACGGGGATATAGAAGTGTATTAGATAAAGCCATAAATATGTGTGTCTGAGTCTTCTATCCAAAGTTACAGCTATTTATATGAAGTTGTACAAAAACGCTTTTTTTCGTCAAGCCAGTGCGTTTCTTACGATTACATGCATTTGAATGGAGAGCTCGCCCGAAACAAAGTATAGGTTTTCATTATGTGAATAACTTGGAAATCTTAGCTCAAACAGCTTAAAAACATGTGTGCCCAGCACGGGGATATAGAAGTGTATTAGATAAAGCCATAAATATGTGTGTCTGAGTCTTCTATCCAAAGTTACAGCTATTTATATGAAGTTGTACAAAAACGCTTTTTTTCGTCAAGCCAGTGCGTTTCTTACGATTACATGCATTTGAATGGGGAGCTCGCCCGAAACAAAGTATAGGTTTTCATTATGTGAATAACTTGAAAATCTTAGCTCAAACAGCTTCAAAACCTGTGTGCCCAGCACGGTGATAAAGAAGTGTATTAGATAAAGCCATAAATATGTGTGTCTGAGTCTTCTATCCAAAGTTACAGCTATTTATATGAAGTTGTACAAAAACGCTTTTTTTCGTCAAGCCAGTGCGTTTCTTACGATTACATGCATTTGAATGGGGAGCTCGCCCGAAACAAAGTATAGGTTTTCATTATGTGAATAACTTGGAAATCTTAGCTCAAACAGCTTCAAAACCTGTGTGCCCAGCACGGGGATAAAGAAGTGTATTAGATAAAGCCATAAATATGTGTGTCTGAGTCTTCTATCCAAAGTTACAGCTATTTATATGAAGTTGTACAAAAACGCTTTTTTTCGTCAAGCCAGTGCGTTTCTTACGATTACATGCATTTGAATGGAGAGCTCGCCCGAAACAAAGTATAGGTTTTCATTATGTGAATAACTTGGAAATCTTAGCTCAAACAGCTTAAAAACATGTGTGCCCAGCACGGGGATATAGAAGTGTATTAGATAAAGCCATAAATATGTGTGTCTGAGTCTTCTATCCAAAGTTACAGCTATTTATATGAAGTTGTACAAAAACGCTTTTTTTCGTCAAGCCAGTGCGTTTCTTACGATTACATGCATTTGAATGGGGAGCTCGCCCGAAACAAAGTATAGGTTTTCATTATGTGAATAACTTGAAAATCTTAGCTCAAACAGCTTCAAAACCTGTGTGCCCAGCACGGGGATATAGAAGTGTATTAGATAAAGCCATAAATATGTGTGTCTGAGTCTTCTATCAAAAGTTACAGCTATTTCTATGAAGTTGTACAAGAACGCTTTTTTTGGTCAAGCCAGTGCGTTTCTTACGATTACATGCATTTGAATGGGGAGCTCGCCCGAAACAAAGTATAGGTTTTCATTATGTGAATAACTTGAAAATCTTAGCTCAAACAGCTTCAAAACCTGTGTGCCCAGCACGGGGATAAAGAAGTGTATTAGATAAAGCCATAAATATGTGTGTCTGAGTCTTCTATCCAAAGTTACAGCTATTTATATGAAGTTGTACAAAAACGCTTTTTTTCGTCAAGCCAGTGCGTTTCTTACGATTACATGCATTTGAATGGGGAGCTCGCCCGAAACAAAGTATAGGTTTTCATTATGTGAATAACTTGAAAATCTTAGCTCAAACAGCTTCAAAACCTGTGTGCCCAGCACGGGGATAAAGAAGTGTATTAGATAAAGCCATAAATATGTGTGTCTGAGTCTTCTATCCAAAGTAACAGCTATTTATATGAAGTTGTACAAAAACGCTTTTTTTCGTCAAGCCAGTGCGTTTCTTACGATTACATGCATTTGAATGGGGAGCTCGCCCGAAACAAAGTATAGGTTTTCATTATGTGAATAACTTGAAAATCTTAGCTCAAACAGCTTCAAAACCTGTGTGCCCAGCACGGGGATAAAGAAGTGTATTAGATAAAGCCATAAATATGTGTGTCTGAGTCTTCTATCCAAAGTTACAGCTATTTATATGAAGTTGTACAAAAACGCTTTTTTTCGTCAAGCCAGTGCGTTTCTTACGATTACATGCATTTGAATAGGGAGCTCGCCCGAAACAAAGTATAGGTTTTCATTATGTGAATAACTTGAAAATCTTAGCTCAAACAGCTTCAAAACCTGTGTGCCCAGCACGGGGATATAGAAGTGTATTAGATAAAGCCATAAATATGTGTGTCTGAGTCTTCTATCCAAAGTTACAGCTATTTATATGAAGTTGTACAAAAACGCTTTTTTTCGTCAAGCCAGTGCGTTTCTTACGATTACATGCATTTGAATGGGGAGCTCGCCCGAAACAAAGTATAGGTTTTCATTATGTGAATAACTTGAAAATCTTAGCTCAAACAGCTTCAAAACCTGTGTGCCTAGCACGGGGATATAGAAGTGTATTAGATAAAGCCATAAATATGTGTGTCTGAGTCTTCTATCAAAAGTTACAGCTATTTCTATGAAGTTGTACAAGAACGCTTTTTTTCGTCAAGCCAGTGCGTTTCTTACGATTACATGCATTTGAATGGGGAGCTCGCCCGAAACAAAGTATAGGTTTTCATTATGTGAATAACTTGAAATTCTTAGCTCAAACAGCTTCAAAACCTGTGTGCCCAGCACGGGGATATAGAAGTGTATTAGATAAAGCCATAAATATGTGTGTCTGAGTCTTCTATCAAGACTTACAGCTGTTTATATGAAGTTGTACAAGAACGCTTTTTTTCGTCAAGCCAGTGCGTTTCCTACGTTTACATGCATTTGAATGGGGAGCTCGCCCGAAACAAAGTATAGGTTTTCATTATGTGAATAACTTGAAAATCTTAGCTCAAACAGCTTCAAAACCTGTGTGCCCAGCACGGGGATATAGAAGTGTATTAGATAAAGCCATAAATATGTGTGTCTGAGTCTTCTATCCAAAGTTACAGCTATTTATATGAAGTTGTACAAAAACGCTTTTTTTCGTCAAGCCAGTGCGTTTCTTACGATTACATGCATTTGAATGGGGAGCTCGCCCGAAACAAAGTATAGGTTTTCATTATGTGAATAACTTGAAAATCTTAGCTCAAACAGCTTCAAAACCTGTGTGCCCAGCACGGGGATATAGAAGTGTATTAGATAAAGCCATAAATATGTGTGTCTGAGTCTTCTATCAAAAGTTACAGCTATTTCTATGAAGTTGTACAAGAACGCTTTTTTTCGTCAAGCCAGTGCGTTTCTTACGATTACATGCATTTGAATGGGGAGCTCGCCCGAAACAAAGTATAGGTTTTCATTATGTGAATAACTTGAAAATCTTAGCTCAAACAGCTTCAAAACCTGTGTGCCCAGCACGGGGATATAGAAGTGTATTAGATAAAGCCATAAATATGTGTGTCTGAGTCTTCTATCAAAAGTTACAGCTGTTTATATGAAGTTGTACAAGAACGCTTTTTTTCGTCAAGCCAGTGCGTTTCCTACGTTTACATGCATTTGAATGGGGAGCTCGCCCGAAACAAAGTATAGGTTTTCATTATGTGAATAACTTGAAAATCTTAGCTCAAACAGCTTCAAAACCTGTGTGCCCAGCACGGGGATATAGAAGTGTATTAGATAAAGCCATAAATATGTGTGTCTGAGTCTTCTATCCAAAGTTACAGCTATTTATATGAAGTTGTACAAAAACGCTTTTTTTCGTCAAGCCAGTGCGTTTCTTACGATTACATGCATTTGAATGGGGAGCTTGGCCGAAACAAAGTATAGGTTTTCATTATGTGAATAACTTGAAAATCTTAGCTCAAACAGCTTCAAAACCTGTGTGCCCAGCACGGGGATATAGAAGTGTATTAGATAAAGCCATAAATATGTGTGTCTGAGTCTTCTATCAAAAGTTACAGCTATTTATATGAAGTTGTACAAAAACGCTTTTTTTCGTCAAGCCAGTGCGTTTCTTACGATTACATGCATTTGAATGGGGAGCTCGCCCGAAACAAAGTATAGGTTTTCATTATGTGAATAACTTGAAAATCTTAGCTCAAACAGCTTCAAAACCTGTGTGCCCAGCACGGGGATATAGAAGTGTATTAGATAAAGCCATAAATATGTGTGTCTGAGTCTTCTATCCAAAGTTACAGCTATTTCTATGAAGTTGTACAAAAACGCTTTTTTTCGTCAAGCCAGTGCGTTTCTTACGATTACATGCATTTGAATGGGGAGCTCGCCCGAAACAAAGTATAGGTTTTCATTATGTGAATAACTTGAAAATCTTAGCTCAAACAGCTTCAAAACCTGTGTGCCCAGCACGGGGATATAGAAGTGTATTAGATAAAGCCATAAATATGTGTGTCTGAGTCTTCTATCCAAAGTTACAGCTATTTATATGAAGTTGTACAAAAACGCTTTTTTTCGTCAAGCCAGTGCGTTTCTTACGATTACATGCATTTGAATGGGGAGCTCGCCCGAAACAAAGTATAGGTTTTCATTATGTGAATAACTTGAAAATCTTAGCTCAAACAGCTTCAAAACCTGTGTGCCCAGCACGGGGATATAGAAGTGTATTAGATAAAGCCATAAATATGTGTGTCTGAGTCTTCTATCCAAAGTTACAGCTATTTATATGAAGTTGTACAAAAACGCTTTTTTTCGTCAAGCCAGTGCGTTTCTTACGATTACATGCATTTGAATGGGGAGCTCGCCCGAAACAAAGTATAGGTTTTCATTATGTGAATAACTTGAAAATCTTAGCTCAAACAGCTTCAAAACCTGTTTGCCCAGCACGGGGATAAAGAAGTGTATTAGATAAAGCCATAAATATGTGTGTCTGAGTCTTCTATCCAAAGTTACAGCTATTTATATGAAGTTGTACAAAAACGCTTTTTTTCGTCAAGCCAGTGCGTTTCTTACGATTACATGCATTTGAATGGGGAGCTCGCCCGAAACAAAGTATAGGTTTTCATTATGTGAATAACTTGGAAATCTTAGCTCAAACAGCTTAAAAACATGTGTGCCCAGCACGGGGATATAGAAGTGTATTAGATAAAGCCATAAATATGTGTGTCTGAGTCTTCTATCCAAAGTTACAGCTATTTCTATGAAGTTGTACAAAAACGCTTTTTTTCGTCAAGCCAGTGCGTTTCTTACGATTACATGCATTTGAATGGGGAGCTCGCCCGAAACAAAGTATAGGTTTTCATTATGTGAATAACTTGAAAATCTTAGCTCAAACAGCTTCAAAACCTGTGTGCCCAGCACGGGGATATAGAAGTGTATTAGATAAAGCCATAAATATGTGTGTCTGAGTCTTCTATCAAAAGTTACAGCTATTTCTATGAAGTTGTACAAGAACGCTTTTTTTCGTCAAGCCAGTGCGTTTCTTACGATTACATGCATTTGAATGGGGAGCTCGCCCGAAACAAAGTATAGGTTTTCATTATGTGAATAACTTGAAAATCTTAGCTCAAACAGCTTCAAAACCTGTGTGCCCAGCACGGGGATATAGAAGTGTATTAGATAAAGCCATAAATATGTGTGTCTGAGTCTTCTATCCAAAGTTACAGCTATTTATATGAAGTTGTACAAAAACGCTTTTTTTCGTCAAGCCAGTGCGTTTCTTACGATTACATGCATTTGAATGGGGAGCTCGCCCGAAACAAAGTATAGGTTTTCATTATGTGAATAACTTGAAAATCTTAGCTCAAACAGCTTCAAAACCTGTGTGCCCAGCACGGGGATATAGAAGTGTATTAGATAAAGCCATAAATATGTGTGTCTGAGTCTTCTATCCAAAGTTACAGCTATTTATATGAAGTTGTACAAAAACGCTTTTTTTCGTCAAGCCAGTGCGTTTCTTACGATTACATGCATTTGAATGGGGAGCTCGCCCGAAACAAAGTATAGGTTTTCATTATGTGAATAACTTGAAAATCTTAGCTCAAACAGCTTCAAAACCTGTGTGCCCAGCACGGGGATATAGAAGTGTATTAGATAAAGCCATAAATATGTGTGTCTGAGTCTTCTATCCAAAGTTACAGCTATTTATATGAAGTTGTACAAAAACGCTTTTTTTCGTCAAGCCAGTGCGTTTCTTACGATTACATGCATTTGAATGGGGAGCTCGCCCGAAACAAAGTATAGGTTTTCATTATGTGAATAACTTGAAAATCTTAGCTCAAACAGCTTCAAAACCTGTGTGCCCAGCACGGGGATATAGAAGTGTATTAGATAAAGCCATAAATATGTGTGTCTGAGTCTTCTATCAAAAGTTACAGCTATTTCTATGAAGTTGTACAAGAACGCTTTTTTTCGTCAAGCCAGTGCGTTTCTTACGATTACATGCATTTGAATGGGGAGCTCGCCCGAAACAAAGTATAGGTTTTCATTATGTGAATAGCTTGAAAATCTTAGCTCAAACAGCTTCAAAACCTGTGTGCCCAGCACGGGGATATAGAAGTGTATTAGATAAAGCCATAAATATGTGTGTCTGAGTCTTCTATCCAAAGTTACAGCTATTTATATGAAGTTGTACAAGAACGCTTTTTTTCGTCAAGCCAGTGCGTTTCTTACGATTACATGCATTTGAATGGGGAGCTCGCCCGAAACAAAGTATAGGTTTTCATTATGTGAATAACTTGGAAATCTTAGCTCAAACAGCTTCAAAACCTGTGTGCCCAGCACGGGGATAAAGAAGTGTATTAGATAAAGCCATAAATATGTGTGTCTGAGTCTTCTATCCAAAGTTACAGCTATTTATATGAAGTTGTACAAAAACGCTTTTTTTCGTCAAGCCAGTGCGTGTCTTACGATTACATGCATTTGAATGGGGAGCTCGCCCGAAACAAAGTATAGGTTTTCATTATGTGAATAACTTGGAAATCTTAGCTCAAACAGCTTCAAAACCTGTGTGCCCAGCACGGGGATAAAGAAGTGTATTAGATAAAGCCATGAATATGTGTGTCTGAGTCTTCTATCCAAAGTTACAGCTATTTATATGAAGTTGTACAAAAACGCTTTTTTTCGTCAAGCCAGTGCGTTTCTTACGATTACATGCATTTGAATGGGGAGCTCGCCCGAAACAAAGTATAGGTTTTCATTATGTGAATAACTTGAAAATCTTAGCTCAAGCAGCTTCAAAACCTGTGTGCCCAGCACGGGGATATAGAAGTGTATTAGATAAAACCATAAATATGTGTGTCTGAGTCTTCTATCAAAAGTTACAGCTATTTATATGAAGTTGTACAAGAACGCTTTTTTTCGTCAAGCCAGTGCGTTTCTTACGATTACATGCATTTGAATGGGGAGCTCGCCCGAAACAAAGTATAGGTTTTCATTATGTGAATAACTTGAAAATCTTAGCTCAAACAGCTTCAAAACCTGTGTGCCCAGCACGGGGATATAGAAGTGTATTAGATAAAGCCATAAATATGTGTGTCTGAGTCTTCTATCAAAAGTTACAGCTATTTATATGAAGTTGTACAAGAACGCTTTTTTTCGTCAAGCCAGTGCGTTTCTTACGATTACATGCATTTGAATGGGGAGCTCGCCCGAAACAAAGTATAGGTTTTCATTATGTGAATAACTTGGAAATCTTAGCTCAAACAGCTTCAAAACCTGTGTGCCCAGCACGGGGATAAAGAAGTGTATTAGATAAAGCCATAAATATGTGTGTCTGAGTCTTCTATCCAAAGTTACAGCTATTTATATGAAGTTGTACAAAAACGCTTTATTTCGTCAAGACAGTGCGTTTCCTACGATTACATGCATTTGAATGGGGAACTCGCCCGAAACAAAGTATAGGTTTTCATTATGTGAATAACTTGAAAATCTTAGCTCAAACAGCTTCAAAACCTGTTTGCCCAGCACGGGGATCTTGAACTGTATAAGATAACGCCTTAAATATGTGTGTATGCTTCTTCTATCAAGACTTACAGCTATTTATATGAAGTTGTATAAACGCTTTATTTCGTCAAGACAGTGCGTTTCCTACGATTACATGCATTTGAATGGGGAACTCGTCCGAAACAAAGTATAGGTTTTCATTATGTGAATAACTTGAAAATCTTAGCTCAAACAGCTTCAAAACCTGTTTGCCCAGCACGGGGATCTTGAACTGTATAAGATAACGCCTTAAATATGTGTGTATGCTTCTTCTATCAAGACTTACAGCTATTTATATGAAGTTGTATAAACGCTTTATTTCGTCAAGACAGTGCGTTTCCTACGATTACATGCATTTGAATGGGGAACTCGTCCGAAACAAAGTATAGGTTTTCATTATGTGAATAACTTGAAAATCTTAGCTCAAACAGCTTCAAAACCTGTTTGCCCAGCACGGGGATCTTGAACTGTATAAGATAACGCCTTAAATATGTGTGTATGCTTCTTTAATCAAGACTTACAGCTATTTATATGAAGTTGTATAAACGCTTTATTTCGTCAAGACAGTGCGTTTCCTACGATTACATGCATTTGAATGGGGAACTCGTCCGAAACAAAGTATAGGTTTTCATTATGTGAATAACTTGAAAATCTTAGCTCAAACAGCTTCAAAACCTGTTTGCCCAGCACGGGGATCTTGAACTGTATAAGATAACGCCTTAAATATGTGTGTATGCTTCTTCTATCAAGACTTACAGCTATTTATATGAAGTTGTATAAACGCTTTATTTCGTCAAGACAGTGCGTTTCCTACGATTACATGCATTTGAATGGGGAACTCGTCCGAAACAAAGTATAGGTTTTCATTATGTGAATAACTTGAAAATCTTAGCTCAAACAGCTTCAAAACCTGTTTGCCCAGCACGGGGATCTTGAACTGTATAAGATAACGCCTTAAATATGTGTGTATGCTTCTTCTATCAAGACTTACAGCTATTTATATGAAGTTGTATAAACGCTTTATTTCGTCAAGCCAGTGCGTTTCCTACGATTACATGCATTTGAATGGGGAACTCGTCCGAAACAAAGTATAGGTTTTCATTATGTGAATAACTTGAAAATCTTAGCTCAAACAGCTTCAAAACCTGTTTGCCCAGCACGGGGATCTTGAACTGTATAAGATAACGCCTTAAATATGTGTGTATGCTTCTTTAATCAAGACTTGCAGCTATTTATATGAAGTTGTATAAACGCTTTATTTCGTCAAGACAGTGCGTTTCCTACGATTACATGCATTTGAATGGGGAACTCGTCCGAAACAAAGTATAGGTTTTCATTATGTGAATAACTTGAAAATCTTAGCTCAAACAGCTTCAAAACCTGTTTGCCCAGCACGGGGATCTTGAACTGTATAAGATAACGCCTTAAATATGTGTGTATGCTTCTTCTATCAAGACTTACAGCTATTTATATGAAGTTGTATAAACGCTTTATTTCGTCAAGACAGTGCGTTTCCTACGATTACATGCATTTGAATGGGGAACTCGTCCGAAACAAAGTATAGGTTTTCATTATGTGAATAACTTGAAAATCTTAGCTCAAACAGCTTCAAAACCTGTTTGCCCAGCACGGGGATCTTGAACTGTATAAGATAACGCCTTAAATATGTGTGTCTGAGTCGTCTATCAAAACTTACAGCTATTTATATGAAGTTGTACAAAAACGCTTTATTTCGTCAAGACAGTGCGTTTCCTACGATTACATGCATTTGAATGGGGAACTCGTCCGAAACAAAGTATAGGTTTTCATTATGTGAATAACTTGAAAATCTTAGCTCAAACAGCTTCAAAACCTGTTTGCCCAGCGCGGGGATCTTGAACTGTATAAGATAACGCCTTAAATATGTGTGTATGCTTTTTCTATCAAGACTTACAGCTATTTATATGAAGTTGTATAAACGCTTTATTTCGTCAAGACAGTGCGTTTCCTACGATTACATGCATTTGAATGGGGAACTCGTCCGAAACAAAGTATAGGTTTTCATTATGTGAATAACTTGAAAATCTTAGCTCAAACAGCTTCAAAACCTGTTTGCCCAGCACGGGGATCTTGAACTGTATAAGATAACGCCTTAAATATGTGTGTATGCTTCTTCTATCAAGACTTACAGCTATTTATATGAAGTTGTATAAACGCTTTATTTCGTCAAGACAGTGCGTTTCCTACGATTACATGCATTTGAATGGGGAACTCGTCCGAAACAAAGTATAGGTTTTCATTATGTGAATAACTTGAAAATCTTAGCTCAAACAGCTTCAAAACCTGTTTGCCCAGCACGGGGATCTTGAACTGTATAAGATAACGCCTTAAATATGTGTGTCTGAGTCGTCTATCAAAACATACAGCTATTTATATGAAGTTGTACAAAAACGCTTTATTTCGTCAAGACAGTGCGTTTCCTACGATTACATGCATTTGAATGGGGAACTCGTTCGAAACAAAGTATAGGTTTTCATTATGTGAATAACTTGAAAATCTTAGCTCAAACAGCTTCAAAACCTGTTTGCCCAGCACGGGGATCTTGAACTGTATAAGATAACGCCTTAAATATGTGTGTATGCTTCTTCTATCAAGACTTACAGCTATTTATATGAAGTTGTATAAACGCTTTATTTCGTCAAGACAGTGCGTTTCCTACGATTACATGCATTTGAATGGGGAACTCGTCCGAAACAAAGTATAGGTTTTCATTATGGGAATAACTTGAAAATCTTAGCTCAAACAGCTTCAAAACCTGTTTGCCCAGCACGGGGATCTTGAACTGTATAAGATAACGCCTTAAATATGTGTGTATGCTTCTTCTATCAAGACTTACAGCTATTTATATGAAGTTGTATAAACGCTTTATTTCGTCAAGACAGTGCGTTTCCTACGATTACATGCATTTGAATGGGGAACTCGTCCGAAACAAAGTATAGGTTTTCATTATGTGAATAACTTGAAAATCTTAGCTCAAACAGCTTCAAAACCTGTTTGCCCAGCACGGGGATCTTGAACTGTATAAGATAACGCCTTAAATATGTGTGTATGCTTCTTCTATCAAGACTTACAGCTATTTATATGAAGTTGTACAAAAACGCTTTATTTCGTCAAGACAGTGCGTTTCCTACGATTACATGCATTTGAATGGGGAACTCGTCCGAAACAAAGTATAGGTTTTCATTATGTGAATAACTTGAAAATCTTAGCTCAAACAGCTTCAAAACCTGTTTGCCCAGCACGGGGATCTTGAACTGTATAAGATAACGCCTTAAATATGTGTGTATGCTTCTTCTATCAAGACTTACAGCTATTTATATGAAGTTGTATAAACGCTTTATTTCGTCAAGACAGTGCGTTTCCTACGATTACATGCATTTGAATGGGGAACTCGTCCGAAACAAAGTATAGGTTTTCATTATGTGAATAACTTGAAAATCTTAGCTCAAACAGCTTCAAAACCTGTTTGCCCAGCACGGGGATCTTGAACTGTATAAGATAACGCCTTAAATATGTGTGTATGCTTCTTCTATCAAGACTTACAGCTATTTATATGAAGTTGTACAAAAACGCTTTATTTCGTCAAGACAGTGCGTTTCCTACGATTACATGCATTTGAATGGGGAACTCGCCCGAAACAAAGTATAGGTTTTCATTATGTGAATAACTTGAAAATCTTAGCTCAAACAGCTTCAAAACCTGTTTGCCCAGCACGGGGATCTTGAACTGTATAAGATAACGCCTTAAATATGTGTGTATGCTTCTTCTATCAAGACTTACAGCTATTTATATGAAGTTGTACAAAAACGCTTTATTTCGTCAAGACAGTGCGTTTCCTACGATTACATGCATTTGAATGGGGAACTCGCCCGAAACAAAGTATAGGTTTTCATTATGTGAATAACTTGAAAATCTTAGCTCAAACAGCTTCAAAACCTGTTTGCCCAGCACGGGGATCTTGAACTGTATAAGATAACGCCTTAAATATGTGTGTATGCTTCTTCTATCAA
The DNA here is from genome assembly GCF_056152115.1 of Neolamprologus brichardi. Classification (NCBI taxonomy): domain Eukaryota; kingdom Metazoa; phylum Chordata; class Actinopteri; order Cichliformes; family Cichlidae; genus Neolamprologus; species Neolamprologus brichardi. Next base: position 38,568,983 of record NC_142104.1, on the reverse strand, counting down.
GACTTACAGCTATTTATATGAAGTTGTATAAACGCTTTATTTCGTCAAGACAGTGCGTTTCCTACGATTACATGCATTTGAATGGGGAACTCGCCCGAAACAAAGTATAGGTTTTCATTATGTGAATAACTTGAAAATCTTAGCTCAAACAGCTTCAAAACCTGTTTGCCCAGCACGGGGATCTTGAACTGTATAAGATAACGCCTTAAATATGTGTGTATGCTTCTTCTATCAAGACTTACAGCTATTTATATGAAGTTGTATAAACGCTTTATTTCGTCAAGACAGTGCGTTTCCTACGATTACATGCATTTGAATGGGGAACTCGTCCGAAACAAAGTATAGGTTTTCATTATGTGAATAACTTGAAAATCTTAGCTCAAACAGCTTCAAAACCTGTTTGCCCAGCACGGGGATCTTGAACTTTATAAGATAACGCCTTAAATATGTGTGTCTTAGTCGTCTATCAAAACTTACAGCTATTTATATGAAGTTGTACAAAAACGCTTTATTTCGTCAAGACAGTGCCATTCCTACGATTACATGCATTTGAATGGGGAACTCGTCCGAAACAAAGTATAGGTTTTCATTATGTGAATAACTTGAAAATCTTAGCTCAAACAGCTTCAAAACCTGTTTGCCCAGCACGGGGATCTTGAACTGTATAAGATAACGCCTTAAATATGTGTGTATGCTTCTTCTATCAAGACTTACAGCTATTTATATGAAGTTGTATAAACGCTTTATTTCGTCAAGACAGTGCGTTTCCTACGATTACATGCATTTGAATGGGGAACTCGTCCGAAACAAAGTATAGGTTTTCATTATGTGAATAACTTGAAAATCTTAGCTCAAACAGCTTCAAAACCTGTTTGCCCAGCACGGGGATCTTGAACTGTATAAGATAACGCCTTAAATATGTGTGTCTGAGTCGTCTATCAAAACTTACAGCTATTTATATGAAGTTGTACAAAAACGCTTTATTTCGTCAAGACAGTGCGTTTCCTACGATTACATGCATTTGAATGGGGAACTCGTCCGAAACAAAGTATAGGTTTTCATTATGTGAATAACTTGAAAATCTTAGCTCAAACAGCTTCAAAACCTGTTTGCCCAGCACGGGGATCTTGAACTGTATAAGATAACGCCTTAAATATGTGTGTATGCTTTTTCTATCAAGACTTACAGCTATTTATATGAAGTTGTATAAACGCTTTATTTCGTCAAGACAGTGCGTTTCCTACGATTACATGCATTTGAATGGGGAACTCGTCCGAAACAAAGTATAGGTTTTCATTATGTGAATAACTTGAAAATCTTAGCTCAAACAGCTTCAAAACCTGTTTGCCCAGCACGGGGATCTTGAACTGTATAAGATAACGCCTTAAATATGTGTGTATGCTTCTTCTATCAAGACTTACAGCTATTTATATGAAGTTGTATAAACGCTTTATTTCGTCAAGACAGTGCGTTTCCTACGATTACATGCATTTGAATGGGGAACTCGTCCGAAACAAAGTATAGGTTTTCATTATGTGAATAACTTGAAAATCTTAGCTCAAACAGCTTCAAAACCTGTTTGCCCAGCACGGGGATCTTGAACTGTATAAGATAACGCCTTAAATATGTGTGTCTGAGTCGTCTATCAAAACATACAGCTATTTATATGAAGTTGTACAAAAACGCTTTATTTCGTCAAGACAGTGCGTTTCCTACGATTACATGCATTTGAATGGGGAACTCGTCCGAAACAAAGTATAGGTTTTCATTATGTGAATAACTTGAAAATCTTAGCTCAAACAGCTTCAAAACCTGTTTGCCCAGCACGGGGATCTTGAACTGTATAAGATAACGCCTTAAATATGTGTGTATGCTTCTTCTATCAAGACTTACAGCTATTTATATGAAGTTGTATAAACGCTTTATTTCGTCAAGACAGTGCGTTTCCTACGATTACATGCATTTGAATGGGGAACTCGTCCGAAACAAAGTATAGGTTTTCATTATGTGAATAACTTGAAAATCTTAGCTCAAACAGCTTCAAAACCTGTTTGCCCAGCACGGGGATCTTGAACTGTATAAGATAACGCCTTAAATATGTGTTTCTGCTTCTTCTATCAAGACTTACAGCTATTTATATGAAGTTGTATAAACGCTTTATTTCGTCAAGACAGTGCGTTTCCTACGATTACATGCATTTGAATGGGGAACTCGTCCGAAACAAAGTATAGGTTTTCATTATGTGAATAACTTGAAAATCTTAGCTCAAACAGCTTCAAAACCTGTTTGCCCAGCACGGGGATCTTGAACTGTATAAGATAACGCCTTAAATATGTGTTTCTGCTTCTTCTATCAAGACTTACAGCTATTTATATGAAGTTGTATAAACGCTTTATTTCGTCAAGACAGTGCGTTTCCTACGATTACATGCATTTGAATGGGGAACTCGTCCGAAACAAAGTATAGGTTTTCATTATGTGAATAACTTGAAAATCTTAGCTCAAACAGCTTCAAAACCTGTTTGCCCAGCACGGGGATCTTGAACTGTATAAGATAACGCCTTAAATATGTGTGTATGCTTCTTCTATCAAGACTTACAGCTATTTATATGAAGTTGTACAAAAACGCTTTATTTCGTCAAGACAGTGCGTTTCCTACGATTACATGCATTTGAATGGGGAACTCGCCCGAAACAAAGTATAGGTTTTCATTATGTGAATAACTTGAAAATCTTAGCTCAAACAGCTTCAAAACCTGTTTGCCCAGCACGGGGATCTTGAACTGTATAAGATAACGCCTTAAATATGTGTGTATGCTTCTTCTATCAAGACTTACAGCTATTTATATGAAGTTGTATAAACGCTTTATTTCGTCAAGACAGTGCGTTTCCTACGATTACATGCATTTGAATGGGGAACTCGTCCGAAACAAAGTATAGGTTTTCATTATGTGAATAACTTGAAAATCTTAGCTCAAACAGCTTCAAAACCTGTTTGCCCAGCACGGGGATCTTGAACTGTATAAGATAACGCCTTAAATATGTGTGTATGCTTCTTCTATCAAGACTTACAGCTATTTATATGAAGTTGTATAAACGCTTTATTTCGTCAAGACAGTGCGTTTCCTACGATTACATGCATTTGAATGGGGAACTCGTCCGAAACAAAGTATAGGTTTTCATTATGTGAATAACTTGAAAATCTTAGCTCAAACAGCTTCAAAACCTGTTTGCCCAGCACGGGGATCTTGAACTGTATAAGATAACGCCTTAAATATGTGTTTCTGCTTCTTCTATCAAGACTTACAGCTATTTATATGAAGTTGTATAAACGCTTTATTTCGTCAAGACAGTGCGTTTCCTACGATTACATGCATTTGAATGGGGAACTCGTCCGAAACAAAGTATAGGTTTTCATTATGTGAATAACTTGAAAATCTTAGCTCAAACAGCTTCAAAACCTGTTTGCCCAGCACGGGGATCTTGAACTGTATAAGATAACGCCTTAAATATGTGTGTATGCTTCTTCTATCAAGACTTACAGCTATTTATATGAAGTTGTACAAAAACGCTTTATTTCGTCAAGACAGTGCGTTTCCTACGATTACATGCATTTGAATGGGGAACTCGCCCGAAACAAAGTATAGGTTTTCATTATGTGAATAACTTGAAAATCTTAGCTCAAACAGCTTCAAAACCTGTTTGCCCAGCACGGGGATCTTGAACTGTATAAGATAACGCCTTAAATATGTGTGTATGCTTCTTCTATCAAGACTTACAGCTATTTATATGAAGTTGTACAAAAACGCTTTATTTCGTCAAGACAGTGCGTTTCCTACGATTACATGCATTTGAATGGGGAACTCGCCCGAAACAAAGTATAGGTTTTCATTATGTGAATAACTTGAAAATCTTAGCTCAAACAGCTTCAAAACCTGTTTGCCCAGCACGGGGATCTTGAACTGTATAAGATAACGCCTTAAATATGTGTGTATGCTTCTTCTATCAAGACTTACAGCTATTTATATGAAGTTGTATAAACGCTTTATTTCGTCAAGACAGTGCGTTTCCTACGATTACATGCATTTGAATGGGGAACTCGCCCGAAACAAAGTATAGGTTTTCATTATGTGAATAACTTGAAAATCTTAGCTCAAACAGCTTCAAAACCTGTTTGCCCAGCACGGGGATCTTGAACTGTATAAGATAACGCCTTAAATATGTGTGTATGCTTCTTCTATCAAGACTTACAGCTATTTATATGAAGTTGTATAAACGCTTTATTTCGTCAAGACAGTGCGTTTCCTACGATTACATGCATTTGAATGGGGAACTCGTCCGAAACAAAGTATAGGTTTTCATTATGTGAATAACTTGAAAATCTTAGCTCAAACAGCTTCAAAACCTGTTTGCCCAGCACGGGGATCTTGAACTGTATAAGATAACGCCTTAAATATGTGTGTCTGAGTCGTCTATCAAAACTTACAGCTATTTATATGAAGTTGTACAAAAACGCTTTATTTCGTCAAGACAGTGCCATTCCTACGATTACATGCATTTGAATGGGGAACTCGTCCGAAACAAAGTATAGGTTTTCATTATGTGAATAACTTGAAAATCTTAGCTCAAACAGCTTCAAAACCTGTTTGCCCAGCACGGGGATCTTGAACTGTATAAGATAACGCCTTAAATATGTGTGTATGCTTCTTCTATCAAGACTTACAGCTATTTATATGAAGTTGTATAAACGCTTTATTTCGTCAAGACAGTGCGTTTCCTACGATTACATGCATTTGAATGGGGAACTCGTCCGAAACAAAGTATAGGTTTTTATTATGTGAATAACTTGAAAATCTTAGCTCAAACAGCTTCAAAACCTGTTTGCCCAGCACGGGGATCTTGAACTGTATAAGATAACGCCTTAAATATGTGTGTATGCTTCTTCTATCAAGACTTACAGCTATTTATATGAAGTTGTATAAACGCTTTATTTCGTCAAGACAGTGCGTTTCCTACGATTACATGCATTTGAATGGGGAACTCGTCCGAAACAAAGTATAGGTTTTCATTATGTGAATAACTTGAAAATCTTAGCTCAAACAGCTTCAAAACCTGTTTGCCCAGCACGGGGATCTTGAACTGTATAAGATAACGCCTTAAATATGTGTTTCTGCTTCTTCTATCAAGACTTGCAGCTATTTATATTAAGTTGTACAAAAACGCTTTATTTCGTCAAGACAGTGCGTTTCCTACGATTACATGCATTTGAATGGGGAACTCGCCCGAAACAAAGTATAGGTTTTCATTATGTGAATAACTTGAAAATCTTAGCTCAAACAGCTTCAAAACCTGTTTGCCCAGCACGGGGATCTTGAACTGTATAAGATAACGCCTTAAATATGTGTGTATGCTTCTTCTATCAAGACTTACAGCTATTTATATGAAGTTGTATAAATGCTTTATTTCGTCAAGACAGTGCGTTTCCTACGATTACATGCATTTGAATGGGGAACTCGCCCGAAACAAAGTATAGGTTTTCATTATGTGAATAACTTGAAAATCTTAGCTCAAACAGCTTCAAAACCTGTTTGCCCAGCACGGGGATCTTGAACTGTATAAGATGACGCCTTAAATATGTGTGTCTGAGTCGTCTATCAAAACTTACAGCTATTTATATGAAGTTGTACAAAAACGCTTTATTTCGTCAAGACAGTGCGTTTCCTACGATTACATGCATTTGAATGGGGAACTCGTCCGAAACAAAGTATAGGTTTTCATTATGTGAATAACTTGAAAATCTTAGCTCAAACAGCTTCAAAACCTGTTTGCCCAGCACGGGGATCTTGAACTGTATAAGATAACGCCTTAAATATGTGTGTCTGAGTCGCCTATCAAAACTTACAGCTATTTATATGAAGTTGTACAAAAACGCTTTATTTCGTCAAGACAGTGCGTTTCCTACGATTACATGCATTTGAATGGGGAACTCGCCCGAAACAAAGTATAGGTTTTCATTATGTGAATAACTTGAAAATCTTAGCTCAAACAGCTTCAAAACCTGTTTGCCCAGCACGGGGATCTTGAACTGTATAAGATAACACCTTAAATATGTGTGTATGCTTCTTCTATCAAGACTTACAGCTATTTATATGAAGTTGTATAAACGCTTTATTTCGTCAAGACAGTGCGTTTCCTACGATTACATGCATTTGAATGGGGAACTCGTCCGAAACAAAGTATAGGTTTTCATTATGTGAATAACTTGAAAATCTTAGCTCAAACAGCTTCAAAACCTGTTTGCCCAGCACGGGGATCTTGAACTGTATAAGATAACGCCTTAAATATGTGTGTATGCTTCTTCTATCAAGACTTACAGATATTTATATGAAGTTGTATAAACGCTTTATTTCGTCAAGACAGTGCGTTTCCTACGATTACATGCATTTGAATGGGGAACTCGTCCGAAACAAAGTATAGGTTTTCATTATGTGAATAACTTGAAAATCTTAGCTCAAACAGCTTCAAAACCTGTTTGCCCAGCACGGGGATCTTGAACTGTATAAGATAACGCCTTAAATATGTGTGTATGCTTCTTCTATCAAGACTTACAGCTATTTATATGAAGTTGTATAAACGCTTTATTTCGTCAAGACAGTGCGTTTCCTACGATTACATGCATTTGAATGGGGAACTCGTCCGAAACAAAGTATAGGTTTTCATTATGTGAATAACTTGAAAATCTTAGCTCAAACAGCTTCAAAACCTGTTTGCCCAGCACGGGGATCTTGAACTGTATAAGATAACGCCTTAAATATGTGTTTCTGCTTCTTCTATCAAGACTTACAGCTATTTATATGAAGTTGTATAAATGCTTTATTTCGTCAAGACAGTGCGTTTCCTACGATTACATGCATTTGAATGGGGAACTCGCCCGAAACAAAGTATAGGTTTTCATTATGTGAATAACTTGAAAATCTTAGCTCAAACAGCTTCAAAACCTGTTTGCCCAGCACGGGGATCTTGAACTGTATAAGATAACGCCTTAAATATGTGTGTCTGAGTCGTCTATCAAAACTTACAGCTATTTATATGAAGTTGTACAAAAACGCTTTATTTCGTCAAGACAGTGCGTTTCCTACGATTACATGCATTTGAATGGGGAACTCGTCCGAAACAAAGTATAGGTTTTCATTATGTGAATAACTTGAAAATCTTAGCTCAAACAGCTTCAAAACCTGTTTGCCCAGCACGGGGATCTTGAACTGTATAAGATAACGCCTTAAATATCTGTTTCTGCTTCTTCTATCAAGACTTACAGCTATTTATATGAAGTTGTATAAACGCTTTATTTCGTCAAGACAGTGCGTTTCCTACGATTACATGCATTTGAATGGGGAACTCGTCCGAAACAAAGTATAGGTTTTCATTATGTGAATAACTTGAAAATCTTAGCTCAAACAGCTTCAAAACCTGTTTGCCCAGCACGGGGATCTTGAACTGTATAAGATAACGCCTTAAATATGTGTTTCTGCTTCTTCTATCAAGACTTACAGCTATTTATATGAAGTTGTATAAACGCTTTATTTCGTCAAGACAGTGCGTTTCCTACGATTACATGCATTTGAATGGGGAACTCGTCCGAAACAAAGTATAGGTTTTCATTATGTGAATAACTTGAAAATCTTAGCTCAAACAGCTTCAAAACCTGTTTGCCCAGCACGGGGATCTTGAACTGTATAAGATAACGCCTTAAATATGTGTGTATGCTTCTTCTATCAAGACTTACAGCTATTTATATGAAGTTGTATAAACGCTTTATTTCGTCAAGACAGTGCGTTTCCTACGATTACATGCATTTGAATGGGGAACTCGCCCGAAACAAAGTATAGGTTTTCATTATGTGAATAACTTGAAAATCTTAGCTCAAACAGCTTCAAAACCTGTTTGCCCAGCACGGGGATCTTGAACTGTATAAGATAACGCCTTAAATATGTGTGTCTGAGTCGCCTATCAAAACTTACAGCTATTTATATGAAGTTGTACAAAAACGCTTTATTTCGTCAAGACAGTGCGTTTCCTACGATTACATGCATTTGAATGGGGAACTCGTCCGAAACAAAGTATAGGTTTTCATTATGTGAATAACTTGAAAATCTTAGCTCAAACAGCTTCAAAACCTGTTTGCCCAGCACGGGGATCTTGAACTGTATAAGATAACGCCTTAAATATGTGTGTATGCTTCTTCTATCAAGACTTACAGCTATTTATATGAAGTTGTATAAACGCTTTATTTCGTCAAGACAGTGCGTTTCCTACGATTACATGCATTTGAATGGGGAACTCGTCCGAAACAAAGTATAGGTTTTCATTATGTGAATAACTTGAAAATCTTAGCTCAAACAGCTTCAAAACCTGTTTGCCCAGCACGGGGATCTTGAACTGTATAAGATAACGCCTTAAATATGTGTGTATGCTTCTTCTATCAAGACTTACAGCTATTTATATGAAGTTGTATAAACGCTTTATTTCGTCAAGACAGTGCGTTTCCTACGATTACATGCATTTGAATGGGGAACTCGTCCGAAACAAAGTATAGGTTTTCATTATGTGAATAACTTGAAAATCTTAGCTCAAACAGCTTCAAAACCTGTTTGCCCAGCACAGGGATCTTGAACTGTATAAGATAACGCCTTAAATATGTGTGTCTGAGTCGTCTATCAAAACTTACAGCTATTTATATGAAGTTGTACAAAAACGCTTTATTTCGTCAAGACAGTGCGTTTCCTACGATTACATGCATTTGAATGGGGAACTCGTCCGAAACAAAGTATAGGTTTTCATTATGTGAATAACTTGAAAATCTTAGCTCAAACAGCTTCAAAACCTGTTTGCCCAGCACGGGGATCTTGAACTGTATAAGATAACGCCTTAAATATGTGTGTATGCTTCTTCTATCAAGACTTACAGCTATTTATATGAAGTTGTAATAACTTATTTTTCAAGTTATTCACATAATGAAAACCTATACTTTGTTTCGGACGAGTTCCCCATTCAAATGCATGTAATCGTAGGAAACGCACTGTCTTGACGAAATAAAGCGTTTTTGTACAACTTCATATAAATAGCTGTAAGTTTTGATAGACGACTCAGACACACATATTTAAGGCGTTATCTTATACAGTTCAAGATCCCCGTGCTGGGCAAACAGGTTTTGAAGCTGTTTGAGCTAAGATTTTCAAGTTATTCACATAATGAAAACCTATACTTTGTTTCGGGCGAGTTCCCCATTCAAATGCATGTAATCGTAGGAAACGCACTGTCTTGACGAAATAAAGCATTTATACAACTTCATATAAATAGCTGTAAGTCTTGATAGAAGAAGCAGAAACACATATTTAAGGCGTTATCTTATACAGTTCAAGATCCCCGTGCTGGGCAAACAGGTTTTGAAGCTGTTTGAGCTAAGATTTTCAAGTTATTCACATAATGAAAACCTATACTTTGTTTCGGACGAGTTCCCCATTCAAATGCATGTAATCGTAGGAAACGCACTGTCTTGACGAAATAAAGCGTTTATACAACTTCATATAAATAGCTGTAAGTCTTGATAGAAGAAGCATACACACATATTTAAGGCGTTATCTTATACAGTTCAAGATCCCCGTGCTGGGCAAACAGGTTTTGAAGCTGTTTGAGCTAAGATTTTCAAGTTATTCACATAATGAAAACCTATACTTTGTTTCGGACGAGTTCCCCATTCAAATGCATGTAATCGTAGGAAACGCACTGTCTTGACGAAATAAAGCGTTTATACAACTTCATATAAATATCTGTAAGTCTTGATAGAAGAAGCATACACACATATTTAAGGCGTTATCTTATACAGTTCAAGATCCCCGTGCTGGGCAAACAGGTTTTGAAGCTGTTTGAGCTAAGATTTTCAAGTTATTCACATAATGAAAACCTATACTTTGTTTCGGACGAGTTCCCCATTCAAATGCATGTAATCGTAGGAAACGCACTGTCTTGACGAAATAAAGCGTTTATACAACTTCATATAAATAGCTGTAAGTCTTGATAGAAGAAGCATACACACATATTTAAGGTGTTATCTTATACAGTTCAAGATCCCCGTGCTGGGCAAACAGGTTTTGAAGCTGTTTGAGCTAAGATTTTCAAGTTATTCACATAATGAAAACCTATACTTTGTTTCGGGCGAGTTCCCCATTCAAATGCATGTAATCGTAGGAAACGCACTGTCTTGACGAAATAAAGCGTTTTTGTACAACTTCATATAAATAGCTGTAAGTTTTGATAGGCGACTCAGACACACATATTTAAGGCGTTATCTTATACAGTTCAAGATCCCCGTGCTGGGCAAACAGGTTTTGAAGCTGTTTGAGCTAAGATTTTCAAGTTATTCACATAATGAAAACCTATACTTTGTTTCGGACGAGTTCCCCATTCAAATGCATGTAATCGTAGGAAACGCACTGTCTTGATGAAATAAAGCGTTTTTGTACAACTTCATATAAATAGCTGTAAGTTTTGATAGGCGACTCAGACACACATATTTAAGGCGTTATCTTATACAGTTCAAGATCCCCGTGCTGGGCAAAAAGGTTTTGAAGCTGTTTGAGCTAAGATTTTCAAGTTATTCACATAATGAAAACCTATACTTTGTTTCGGACGAGTTCCCCATTCAAATGCATGTAATCGTAGGAAACGCACTGTCTTGACGAAATAAAGCGTTTTTGTACAACTTCATATAAATAGCTGTAAGTTTTGATAGACGACTCAGACACACATATTTAAGGCGTTATCTTATACAGTTCAAGATCCCCGTGCTGGGCAAACAGGTTTTGAAGCTGTTTGAGCTAAGATTTTCAAGTTATTCACATAATGAAAACCTATACTTTGTTTCGGACGAGTTCCCCATTCAAATGCATGTAATCGTAGGAAACGCACTGTCTTGACGAAATAAAGCGTTTTTGTACAACTTCATATAAATAGCTGTAAGTTTTGATAGACGACTCAGACACACATATTTAAGGCGTTATCTTATACAGTTCAAGATCCCCGTGCTGGGCAAACAGGTTTTGAAGCTGTTTGAGCTAAGATTTTCAAGTTATTCACATAATGAAAACCTATACTTTGTTTCGGACGAGTTCCCCATTCAAATGCATGTAATCGTAGGAAACGCACTGTCTTGACGAAATAAAGCGTTTATACAACTTCATATAAATAGCTGTAAGTCTTTATAGAAGAAGCATACACACATATTTAAGGCGTTATCTTATACAGTTCAAGATCCCCGTGCTGGGCAAACAGGTTTTGAAGCTGTTTGAGCTAAGATTTTCAAGTTATTCACATAATGAAAACCTATACTTTGTTTCGGGCGAGTTCCCCATTCAAATGCATGTAATCGTAGGAAACGCACTGTCTTGACGAAATAAAGCGTTTATACAACTTCATATAAATAGCTGTAAGTCTTGATAGAAGAAGCATACACACATATTTAAGGTGTTATCTTATACAGTTCAAGATCCCCGTGCTGGGCAAACAGGTTTTGAAGCTGTTTGAGCTAAGATTTTCAAGTTATTCACATAATGAAAACCTATACTTTGTTTCGGACGAGTTCCCCATTCAAATGCATGTAATCGTAGGAATGGCACTGTCTTGACGAAATATAGCGTTTATACAACTTCATATAAATAGCTGTAAGTCTTGATAGAAGAAGCATACACACATATTTAAGGCGTTATCTTATACAGTTCAAGATCCCCGTGCTGGGCAAACAGGTTTTGAAGCTGTTTGAGCTAAGATTTTCAAGTTATTCACATAATGAAAACCTATACTTTGTTTCGGACGAGTTCCCCATTCAAATGCATGTAATCGTAGGAAACGCACTGTCTTGACGAAATAAAGCGTTTATACAACTTCATATAAATAGCTGTAAGTCTTGATAGAAGAAGCATACACACATATTTAAGGCGTTATCTTATACAGTTCAAGATCCCCGTGCTGGGCAAACAGGTTTTGAAGCTGTTTGAGCTAAGATTTTCAAGTTATTCACATAATGAAAACCTATACTTTGTTTCGGACGAGTTCCCCATTCAAATGCATGTAATCGTAGGAAACGCACTGTCTTGACGAAATAAAGCGTTTTTGTACAACTTCATATAAATAGCTGTAAGTTTTGATAGACGACTCAGACACACATATTTAAGGCGTTATCTTATACAGTTCAAGATCCCTGTGCTGGGCAAACAGGTTTTGAAGCTGTTTGAGCTAAGATTTTCAAGTTATTCACATAATGAAAACCTATACTTTGTTTCGGACGAGTTCCCCATTCAAATGCATGTAATCGTAGGAAACGCACTGTCTTGACGAAATAAAGCGTTTATACAACTTCATATAAATAGCTGTAAGTCTTGATAGAAGAAGCATACACACATATTTAAGGCGTTATCTTATACAGTTCAAGATCCCCGTGCTGGGCAAACAGGTTTTGAAGCTGTTTGAGCTAAGATTTTCAAGTTATTCACATAATGAAAACCTATACTTTGTTTCGGACGAGTTCCCCATTCAAATGCATGTAATCGTAGGAAACGCACTGTCTTGACGAAATAAAGCGTTTATACAACTTCATATAAATAGCTGTAAGTCTTGATAGAAGAAGCATACACACATATTTAAGGCGTTATCTTATACAGTTCAAGATCCCCGTGCTGGGCAAACAGGTTTTGAAGCTGTTTGAGCTAAGATTTTCAAGTTATTCACATAATGAAAACCTATACTTTGTTTCGGACGAGTTCCCCATTCAAATGCATGTAATCGTAGGAAACGCACTGTCTTGACGAAATAAAGCGTTTATACAACTTCATATAAATAGCTGTAAGTCTTGATAGAAGAAGCAGAAACACATATTTAAGGCGTTATCTTATACAGTTCAAGATCCCCGTGCTGGGCAAACAGGTTTTGAAGCTGTTTGAGCTAAGATTTTCAAGTTATTCACATAATGAAAACCTATACTTTGTTTCGGACGAGTTCCCCATTCAAATGCATGTAATCGTAGGAAACGCACTGTCTTGACGAAATAAAGCGTTTATAAAACTTCATATAAATAGCTGTAAGTCTTGATAGAAGAAGCATACACACATATTTAAGGCGTTATCTTATACAGTTCAAGATCCCCGTGCTGGGCAAACAGGTTTTGAAGCTGTTTGAGCTAAGATTTTCAAGTTATTCACATAATGAAAACCTATACTTTGTTTCGGACGAGTTCCCCATTCAAATGCATGTAATCGTAGGAAACGCACTGTCTTGACGAAATAAAGCGTTTATACAACTTCATATAAATAGCTGTAAGTCTTGATAGAAGAAGCATACACACATATTTAAGGCGTTATCTTATACAGTTCAAGATCCCCGTGCTGGGCAAACAGGTTTTGAAGCTGTTTGAGCTAAGATTTTCAAGTTATTCACATAATGAAAACCTATACTTTGTTTCGGACGAGTTCCCCATTCAAATGCATGTAATCGTAGGAAACGCACTGTCTTGACGAAATAAAGCGTTTTTGTACAACTTCATATAAATAGCTGTAAGTTTTGATAGACGACTCAGACACACATATTTAAGGCGTTATCTTATACAGTTCAAGATCCCTGTGCTGGGCAAACAGGTTTTGAAGCTGTTTGAGCTAAGATTTTCAAGTTATTCACATAATGAAAACCTATACTTTGTTTCGGACGAGTTCCCCATTCAAATGCATGTAATCGTAGGAAACGCACTGTCTTGACGAAATAAAGCGTTTATACAACTTCATATAAATAGCTGTAAGTCTTGATAGAAGAAGCATACACACATATTTAAGGCGTTATCTTATACAGTTCAAGATCCCCGTGCTGGGCAAACAGGTTTTGAAGCTGTTTGAGCTAAGATTTTCAAGTTATTCACATAATGAAAACCTATACTTTGTTTCGGACGAGTTCCCCATTCAAATGCATGTAATCGTAGGAAACGCACTGTCTTGACGAAATAAAGCGTTTATACAACTTCATATAAATAGCTGTAAGTCTTGATAGAAGAAGCATACACACATATTTAAGGCGTTATCTTATACAGTTCAAGATCCCCGTGCTGGGCAAACAGGTTTTGAAGCTGTTTGAGCTAAGATTTTCAAGTTATTCACATAATGAAAACCTATACTTTGTTTCGGACGAGTTCCCCATTCAAATGCATGTAATCGTAGGAAACGCACTGTCTTGACGAAATAAAGCGTTTATACAACTTCATATAAATAGCTGTAAGTCTTGATAGAAGAAGCAGAAACACATATTTAAGGCGTTATCTTATACAGTTCAAGATCCCCGTGCTGGGCAAACAGGTTTTGAAGCTGTTTGAGCTAAGATTTTCAAGTTATTCACATAATGAAAACCTATACTTTGTTTCGGACGAGTTCCCCATTCAAATGCATGTAATCGTAGGAAACGCACTGTCTTGACGAAATAAAGCGTTTATAAAACTTCATATAAATAGCTGTAAGTCTTGATAGAAGAAGCATACACACATATTTAAGGCGTTATCTTATACAGTTCAAGATCCCCGTGCTGGGCAAACAGGTTTTGAAGCTGTTTGAGCTAAGATTTTCAAGTTATTCACATAATGAAAACCTATACTTTGTTTCGGACGAGTTCCCCATTCAAATGCATGTAATCGTAGGAAACGCACTGTCTTGACGAAATAAAGCGTTTATACAACTTCATATAAATAGCTGTAAGTCTTGATAGAAGAAGCATACACACATATTTAAGGCGTTATCTTATACAGTTCAAGATCCCCGTGCTGGGCAAACAGGTTTTGAAGCTGTTTGAGCTAAGATTTTCAAGTTATTCACATAATGAAAACCTATACTTTGTTTCGGACGAGTTCCCCATTCAAATGCATGTAATCGTAGGAAACGCACTGTCTTGACGAAATAAAGCGTTTATACAACTTCATATAAATAGCTGTAAGTCTTGATAGAAGAAGCATACACACATATTTAAGGCGTTATCTTATACAGTTCAAGATCCCCGTGCTGGGCAAACAGGTTTTGAAGCTGTTTGAGCTAAGATTTTCAAGTTATTCACATAATGAAAACCTATACTTTGTTTCGGACGAGTTCCCCATTCAAATGCATGTAATCGTAGGAAACGCACTGTCTTGACGAAATAAAGCATTTATACAACTTCATATAAATAGCTGTAAGTCTTGATAGAAGAAGCATACACACATATTTAAGGCGTTATCTTATACAGTTCAAGATCCCCGTGCTGGGCAAACAGGTTTTGAAGCTGTTTGAGCTAAGATTTTCAAGTTATTCACATAATGAAAACCTATACTTTGTTTCGGACGAGTTCCCCATTCAAATGCATGTAATCGTAGGAAACGCACTGTCTTGACGAAATAAAGCGTTTATACAACTTCATATAAATAGCTGTAAGTCTTGATAGAAGAAGCATACACACATATTTAAGGCGTTATCTTATACAGTTCAAGATCCCCGTGCTGGGCAAACAGGTTTTGAAGCTGTTTGAGCTAAGATTTTCAAGTTATTCACATAATGAAAACCTATACTTTGTTTCGGACGAGTTCCCCATTCAAATGCATGTAATCGTAGGAAACGCACTGTCTTGACGAAATAAAGCGTTTTTGTACAACTTCATATAAATAGCTGTAAGTTTTGATAGACGACTCAGACACACATATTTAAGGCGTTATCTTATACAGTTCAAGATCCCTGTGCTGGGCAAACAGGTTTTGAAGCTGTTTGAGCTAAGATTTTCAAGTTATTCACATAATGAAAACCTATACTTTGTTTCGGACGAGTTCCCCATTCAAATGCATGTAATCGTAGGAAACGCACTGTCTTGACGAAATAAAGCGTTTATACAACTTCATATAAATAGCTGTAAGTCTTGATAGAAGAAGCATACACACATATTTAAGGCGTTATCTTATACAGTTCAAGATCCCCGTGCTGGGCAAACAGGTTTTGAAGCTGTTTGAGCTAAGATTTTCAAGTTATTCACATAATGAAAACCTATACTTTGTTTCGGACGAGTTCCCCATTCAAATGCATGTAATCGTAGGAAACGCACTGTCTTGACGAAATAAAGCGTTTATACAACTTCATATAAATAGCTGTAAGTCTTGATAGAAGAAGCATACACACATATTTAAGGCGTTATCTTATACAGTTCAAGATCCCCGTGCTGGGCAAACAGGTTTTGAAGCTGTTTGAGCTAAGATTTTCAAGTTATTCACATAATGAAAACCTATACTTTGTTTCGGACGAGTTCCCCATTCAAATGCATGTAATCGTAGGAAACGCACTGTCTTGACGAAATAAAGCGTTTATACAACTTCATATAAATAGCTGTAAGTCTTGATAGAAGAAGCAGAAACACATATTTAAGGCGTTATCTTATACAGTTCAAGATCCCCGTGCTGGGCAAACAGGTTTTGAAGCTGTTTGAGCTAAGATTTTCAAGTTATTCACATAATGAAAACCTATACTTTGTTTCGGACGAGTTCCCCATTCAAATGCATGTAATCGTAGGAAACGCACTGTCTTGACGAAATAAAGCGTTTATAAAACTTCATATAAATAGCTGTAAGTCTTGATAGAAGAAGCATACACACATATTTAAGGCGTTATCTTATACAGTTCAAGATCCCCGTGCTGGGCAAACAGGTTTTGAAGCTGTTTGAGCTAAGATTTTCAAGTTATTCACATAATGAAAACCTATACTTTGTTTCGGACGAGTTCCCCATTCAAATGCATGTAATCGTAGGAAACGCACTGTCTTGACGAAATAAAGCGTTTATACAACTTCATATAAATAGCTGTAAGTCTTGATAGAAGAAGCATACACACATATTTAAGGCGTTATCTTATACAGTTCAAGATCCCCGTGCTGGGCAAACAGGTTTTGAAGCTGTTTGAGCTAAGATTTTCAAGTTATTCACATAATGAAAACCTATACTTTGTTTCGGACGAGTTCCCCATTCAAATGCATGTAATCGTAGGAAACGCACTGTCTTGACGAAATAAAGCGTTTATACAACTTCATATAAATAGCTGTAAGTCTTGATAGAAGAAGCATACACACATATTTAAGGCGTTATCTTATACAGTTCAAGATCCCCGTGCTGGGCAAACAGGTTTTGAAGCTGTTTGAGCTAAGATTTTCAAGTTATTCACATAATGAAAACCTATACTTTGTTTCGGACGAGTTCCCCATTCAAATGCATGTAATCGTAGGAAACGCACTGTCTTGACGAAATAAAGCATTTATACAACTTCATATAAATAGCTGTAAGTCTTGATAGAAGAAGCAGAAACACATATTTAAGGCGTTATCTTATACAGTTCAAGATCCCCGTGCTGGGCAAACAGGTTTTGAAGCTGTTTGAGCTAAGATTTTCAAGTTATTCACATAATGAAAACCTATACTTTGTTTCGGACGAGTTCCCCATTCAAATGCATGTAATCGTAGGAAACGCACTGTCTTGACGAAATAAAGCGTTTTTGTACAACTTCATATAAATAGCTGTAAGTCTTGATAGAAGAAGCATACACACATATTTAAGGCGTTATCTTATACAGTTCAAGATCCCCGTGCTGGGCAAACAGGTTTTGAAGCTGTTTGAGCTAAGATTTTCAAGTTATTCACATAATGAAAACCTATACTTTGTTTCGGACGAGTTCCCCATTCAAATGCATGTAATCGTAGGAAACGCACTGTCTTGACGAAATAAAGCGTTTATACAACTTCATATAAATAGCTGTAAGTCTTGATAGAAGAAGCATACACACATATTTAAGGCGTTATCTTATACAGTTCAAGATCCCCGTGCTGGGCAAACAGGTTTTGAAGCTGTTTGAGCTAAGATTTTCAAGTTATTCACATAATGAAAACCTATACTTTGTTTCGGACGAGTTCCCCATTCAAATGCATGTAATCGTAGGAAACGCACTGTCTTGACGAAATAAAGCATTTATACAACTTCATATAAATAGCTGTAAGTCTTGATAGAAGAAGCAGAAACACATATTTAAGGCGTTATCTTATACAGTTCAAGATCCCCGTGCTGGGCAAACAGGTTTTGAAGCTGTTTGAGCTAAGATTTTCAAGTTATTCACATAATGAAAACCTATACTTTGTTTCGGACGAGTTCCCCATTCAAATGCATGTAATCGTAGGAAACGCACTGTCTTGACGAAATAAAGCGTTTTTGTACAACTTCATATAAATAGCTGTAAGTCTTGATAGAAGAAGCATACACACATATTTAAGGCGTTATCTTATACAGTTCAAGATCCCCGTGCTGGGCAAACAGGTTTTGAAGCTGTTTGAGCTAAGATTTTCAAGTTATTCACATAATGAAAACCTATACTTTGTTTCGGACGAGTTCCCCATTCAAATGCATGTAATCGTAGGAAACGCACTGTCTTGACGAAATAAAGCGTTTATACAACTTCATATAAATAGCTGTAAGTCTTGATAGAAGAAGCAGAAACACATATTTAAGGCGTTATCTTATACAGTTCAAGATCCCCGTGCTGGGCAAACAGGTTTTGAAGCTGTTTGAGCTAAGATTTTCAAGTTATTCACATAATGAAAACCTATACTTTGTTTCGGACGAGTTCCCCATTCAAATGCATGTAATCGTAGGAAACGCACTGTCTTGACGAAATAAAGCGTTTTTGTACAACTTCATATAAATAGCTGTAAGTTTTGATAGGCGACTCAGACACACATATTTAAGGCGTTATCTTATACAGTTCAAGATCCCCGTGCTGGGCAAACAGGTTTTGAAGCTGTTTGAGCTAAGATTTTCAAGTTATTCACATAATGAAAACCTATACTTTGTTTCGGACGAGTTCCCCATTCAAATGCATGTAATCGTAGGAAACGCACTGTCTTGACGAAATAAAGCGTTTTTGTACAACTTCATATAAATAGCTGTAAGTTTTGATAGACGACTCAGACACACATATTTAAGGCGTTATCTTATACAGTTCAAGATCCCCGTGCTGGGCAAACAGGTTTTGAAGCTGTTTGAGCTAAGATTTTCAAGTTATTCACATAATGAAAACCTATACTTTGTTTCGGGCGAGTTCCCCATTCAAATGCATGTAATCGTAGGAAACGCACTGTCTTGACGAAATAAAGCATTTATACAACTTCATATAAATAGCTGTAAGTCTTGATAGAAGAAGCAGAAACACATATTTAAGGCGTTATCTTATACAGTTCAAGATCCCCGTGCTGGGCAAACAGGTTTTGAAGCTGTTTGAGCTAAGATTTTCAAGTTATTCACATAATGAAAACCTATACTTTGTTTCGGACGAGTTCCCCATTCAAATGCATGTAATCGTAGGAAACGCACTGTCTTGACGAAATAAAGCGTTTATACAACTTCATATAAATAGCTGTAAGTCTTGATAGAAGAAGCAGAAACACATATTTAAGGCGTTATCTTATACAGTTCAAGATCCCCGTGCTGGGCAAACAGGTTTTGAAGCTGTTTGAGCTAAGATTTTCAAGTTATTCACATAATGAAAACCTATACTTTGTTTCGGACGAGTTCCCCATTCAAATGCATGTAATCGTAGGAAACGCACTGTCTTGACGAAATAAAGCGTTTTTGTACAACTTCATATAAATAGCTGTAAGTTTTGATAGACGACTCAGACACACATATTTAAGGCGTTATCTTATACAGTTCAAGATCCCCGTGCTGGGCAAACAGGTTTTGAAGCTGTTTGAGCTAAGATTTTCAAGTTATTCACATAATGAAAACCTATACTTTGTTTCGGGCGAGTTCCCCATTCAAATGCATGTAATCGTAGGAAACGCACTGTCTTGACGAAATAAAGCGTTTATACAACTTCATATAAATAGCTGTAAGTCTTGATAGAAGAAGCATACACACATATTTAAGGCGTTATCTTATACAGTTCAAGATCCCCGTGCTGGGCAAACAGGTTTTGAAGCTGTTTGAGCTAAGATTTTCAAGTTATTCACATAATGAAAACCTATACTTTGTTTCGGACGAGTTCCCCATTCAAATGCATGTAATCGTAGGAAACGCACTGTCTTGACGAAATAAAGCGTTTATACAACTTCATATAAATAGCTGTAAGTCTTGATAGAAGAAGCAGAAACACATATTTAAGGCGTTATCTTATACAGTTCAAGATCCCCGTGCTGGGCAAACAGGTTTTGAAGCTGTTTGAGCTAAGATTTTCAAGTTATTCACATAATGAAAACCTATACTTTGTTTCGGACGAGTTCCCCATTCAAATGCATGTAATCGTAGGAAACGCACTGTCTTGACGAAATAAAGCGTTTTTGTACAACTTCATATAAATAGCTGTAAGTTTTGATAGACGACTCAGACACACATATTTAAGGCGTTATCTTATACAGTTCAAGATCCCCGTGCTGGGCAAACAGGTTTTGAAGCTGTTTGAGCTAAGATTTTCAAGTTATTCACATAATGAAAACCTATACTTTGTTTCGGGCGAGTTCCCCATTCAAATGCATGTAATCGTAGGAAACGCACTGTCTTGACGAAATAAAGCATTTATACAACTTCATATAAATAGCTGTAAGTCTTGATAGAAGAAGCAGAAACACATATTTAAGGCGTTATCTTATACAGTTCAAGATCCCCGTGCTGGGCAAACAGGTTTTGAAGCTGTTTGAGCTAAGATTTTCAAGTTATTCACATAATGAAAACCTATACTTTGTTTCGGACGAGTTCCCCATTCAAATGCATGTAATCGTAGGAAACGCACTGTCTTGACGAAATAAAGCGTTTATACAACTTCATATAAATAGCTGTAAGTCTTGATAGAAGAAGCAGAAACACATATTTAAGGCGTTATCTTATACAGTTCAAGATCCCCGTGCTGGGCAAACAGGTTTTGAAGCTGTTTGAGCTAAGATTTTCAAGTTATTCACATAATGAAAACCTATACTTTGTTTCGGACGAGTTCCCCATTCAAATGCATGTAATCGTAGGAAACGCACTGTCTTGACGAAATAAAGCGTTTATACAACTTCATATAAATAGCTGTAAGTCTTGATAGAAGAAGCATACACACATATTTAACACTAGGTTTACTAACCTGCGCAAATTTGCGTAACTTCCCTAAACCCAACACCCCCTAGAATTACTGGCTTTTTTATTTTCTGGTGCAAGTCCCAAAGTGTTAATCACCCCTGCTGAGATTTTCACAGGTCGTCAGCTCGTTTCTCCTCCAGCTTTTGTTGTGCAAACCACCCATTATCCTTGAGGCCTGGTACATTTGCATTTGTTTACTCAGAGTTGCTCAGATTCAAGTCAGGCCAAACCTCTGTGTTACAACTTTCAGAAATGCCTGCCGTATCTATACAAAATATCCCACACATTGACTGACCTGCAAATATAAAAGACACACATTCACACCTCATTGCCATATTACATATGATATTTATATAAACCCATTTAGAGTGAGGTTCATGTAAATTTACCATTCTCTATTTGTTTATCTTCTGACAACGTAAGATTACAAGTGCGCTCCAAAGCTTCCTTTGCCTGTTAGACGTGGGAATGCTGCAGACCATCAGAGAGTGCACGGTACATCAAGCCCGCAGAACAGAGCCGGACTGGAATTTGTCAGTTCATGAACTGATGGCATTCATTTCAATCCTGTTTGTAAGAGCAATCATGTGTCCCGTTGGTACCATTGTGGATTGCTGGTCAGAAGGATTTCTGGTGCCAGTAATCAAAGAGACAATGCCCCAAGATAGATTCATTTCAATTATGCAACACCTTCGATTTGATGACAGGGACACGCGGGCAGAACGGGTGAAAACAGACAAATTTGCGGCGATCTCCGACATCTGGACACACTTCAACGAGAACTGTGCTAAGAGTTTCACTCCAGGAGAACACATGACCATAGATGAACAGCTGTTCCCTACCAAGGTTCGTTGTCCATTTACACACTATATTGCAACCAAGCCAGAGAGATTTGGGATCAAGTTTTGGATGGCCACGGATTTGGACACCAAATATGTCTGCAGTGCATCTCCTTACTTGGGAAAGGACCCCAGTCGTCAGAAGGGAGAGAGGCTGGCAGAGAACGTGGTCATGAAACTGATGGAGCCGTTTTTGGATGATGGGAGAAACGTCACAACGGACAATTTCTTTACTTCACTGTCACTGTCGCACAGACTGCTGCAGCGCAAAACAACATTACTGGGCACGGTGAATAAAGTCCGGCATGAACTTCCTCTAATTGCAAGAAACTGGCAACTGGCAGAAAGAGGAAACCCAACACGATAACAGACTATAACCACATGAAGGTATGTGAATGTGTGTACAATTTTACACCAGTGCTACAATGTTTTCTGATGTGTGTTATACAGGCCTATAGAAAAAAACATATACTCATGACTCTCTCTCTCTGCTTTTACAGTGTGGTGTAGACGTGTTGGACCAAACAGCGCGGATGTATTCCGTAAGAGCAGCAACATGCAGGTGGCCAGTAGCGGTTTTCTACAATATGCTGGACCTGGCGGCGGTGAATGCCTACATTTTGTACAAGGCATGTACAGGGTGGACAGGCAAAAGAAGATTGTTTCTGAGTCTTCTAGCTCAGCAACTTCGTTGCCGATTCATGCAGCTCAAGGAAATATTAGCACAGAGGCAGGCTGCTGAAGCTGCTGAAGCTGCTGTGCCAGGGACTGTAAAGACAACGCAGTGCTAGGTGCAAGAGAGCTGCAACAGGAATCGCAGCAGGTTTACCTGTGCAACATGTCAGAAATTCACCTGTGCCAAATGCAGGGATGATGGACACTGGGTCTGCAAACGCTGTAAAGTCTGAAACACTTTGAAATAAAACAGACTTGTGTACCCATATATTGTGAATGTGTGTCTTTTGTATGTAGGTTGTAACACAGAGGTTTGGCCTGCCTTGGATCTGAGTAAACAAATGCCAATGTTGCACACACACACACACACACACACCTGCATTTATTTGTCCCACAAGTGGAAAATCTGTACAACTGTACAAAGAGCACGGTATAGAAAGTGCACTATACAAACAATCTGGAAACATAAATATGGACACGTCTATTCAAAAACATTGGTGTGTGTATACACACACACACACACACACACACACACACACACACACACACACACACATCTATACACATGTGTATATATATATATATATATATATATATATATATATATATATATATATATATATATACATACATATATACAGACATATATACATATATACATATACACATGTGTATATGTGTTTATGGACAGAGATGCAATGTAGTGACAAGGATTGACAAAAACTACCATGGTGTATTGTACGCTGCAGGTAAGGAAGGAAAGTAGCCTTGCAGGGAAGGAAAGACCTGAATCTCTCATGGTTGGGGGTTGGGGGAGGGTGTCTTTGCACAACAAAAGCAGGAGAACAATGGAGCTGAAGACCTGTGAAAATCTCAGCGGGGTGCCAAGAGGTGTTAGGGTCGGGGGGAATTTACGCAAATCTGCGCAGGCTAGTAAATCTAGTAGTAGGGACTGCACCAGGGGAAAAAAGGCTCAGTAATTCTAGTGTTAAGGCGTTATCTTATACAGTTCAAGATCCCCGTGCTGGGCAAACAGGTTTTGAAGCTGTTTGAGCTAAGATTTTCAAGTTATTCACATAATGAAAACCTATACTTTGTTTCGGACGAGTTCCCCATTCAAATGCATGTAATCGTAGGAAACGCACTGTCTTGACGAAATAAAGCATTTATACAACTTCATATAAATAGCTGTAAGTCTTGATAGAAGAAGCAGAAACACATATTTAAGGCGTTATCTTATACAGTTCAAGATCCCCGTGCTGGGCAAACAGGTTTTGAAGCTGTTTGAGCTAAGATTTTCAAGTTATTCACATAATGAAAACCTATACTTTGTTTCGGACGAGTTCCCCATTCAAATGCATGTAATTGTAGGAAACGCACTGTCTTGACGAAATAAAGCGTTTTTGTACAACTTCATATAAATAGCTGTAAGTCTTGATAGAAGAAGCATACACACATATTTAAGGCGTTATCTTATACAGTTCAAGATCCCCGTGCTGGGCAAACAGGTTTTGAAGCTGTTTGAGCTAAGATTTTCAAGTTATTCAAATAATGAAAACCTATACTTTGTTTCGGACGAGTTCCCCATTCAAATGCATGTAATCGTAGGAAACGCACTGTCTTGACGAAATAAAGCGTTTATACAACTTCATATAAATAGCTGTAAGTCTTGATAGAAGAAGCATACACACATATTTAAGGTGTTATCTTATACAGTTCAAGATCCCCGTGCTGGGCAAACAGGTTTTGAAGCTGTTTGAGCTAAGATTTTCAAGTTATTCACATAATGAAAACCTATACTTTGTTTCGGACGAGTTCCCCATTCAAATGCATGTAATCGTAGGAAACGCACTGTCTTGACGAAATAAAGCATTTATACAACTTCATATAAATAGCTGTAAGTCTTGATAGAAGAAGCAGAAACACATATTTAAGGCGTTATCTTATACAGTTCAAGATCCCCGTGCTGGGCAAACAGGTTTTGAAGCTGTTTGAGCTAAGATTTTCAAGTTATTCACATAATGAAAACCTATACTTTGTTTCGGACGAGTTCCCCATTCAAATGCATGTAATTGTAGGAAACGCACTGTCTTGACGAAATAAAGCGTTTTTGTACAACTTCATATAAATAGCTGTAAGTCTTGATAGAAGAAGCATACACACATATTTAAGGCGTTATCTTATACAGTTCAAGATCCCCGTGCTGGGCAAACAGGTTTTGAAGCTGTTTGAGCTAAGATTTTCAAGTTATTCAAATAATGAAAACCTATACTTTGTTTCGGACGAGTTCCCCATTCAAATGCATGTAATCGTAGGAAACGCACTGTCTTGACGAAATAAAGCGTTTATACAACTTCATATAAATAGCTGTAAGTCTTGATAGAAGAAGCATACACACATATTTAAGGTGTTATCTTATACAGTTCAAGATCCCCGTGCTGGGCAAACAGGTTTTGAAGCTGTTTGAGCTAAGATTTTCAAGTTATTCACATAATGAAAACCTATACTTTGTTTCGGACGAGTTCCCCATTCAAATGCATGTAATCGTAGGAAACGCACTGTCTTGACGAAATAAAGCGTTTTTGTACAACTTCATATAAATAGCTGTAAGTTTTGATAGGCGACTCAGACACACATATTTAAGGCGTTATCTTATACAGTTCAAGATCCCCGTGCTGGGCAAACAGGTTTTGAAGCTGTTTGAGCTAAGATTTTCAAGTTATTCACATAATGAAAACCTATACTTTGTTTCGGACGAGTTCCCCATTCAAATGCATGTAATCGTAGGAAACGCACTGTCTTGACGAAATAAAGCGTTTTTGTACAACTTCATATAAATACCTGTAAGTTTTGAAGGACGACTCAGACACACATATTTAAGGCGTTATCTTATACAGTTCAAGATCCCCGTGCTGGGCAAACAGGTTTTGAAGCTGTTTGAGCTAAGATTTTCAAGTTATTCACATAATGAAAACCTATACTTTGTTTCGGGCGAGTTCCCCATTCAAATGCATGTAATCGTAGGAAACGCACTGTCTTGACGAAATAAAGCATTTATACAACTTCATATAAATAGCTGTAAGTCTTGATAGAAGAAGCAGAAACACATATTTAAGGCGTTATCTTATACAGTTCAAGATCCCCGTGCTGGGCAAACAGGTTTTGAAGCTGTTTGAGCTAAGATTTTCAAGTTATTCACATAATGAAAACCTATACTTTGTTTCGGACGAGTTCCCCATTCAAATGCATGTAATCGTAGGAAACGCACTGTCTTGACGAAATAAAGCGTTTATACAACTTCATATAAATAGCTGTAAGTCTTGATAGAAGAAGCATACACACATATTTAAGGCGTTATCTTATACAGTTCAAGATCCCCGTGCTGGGCAAACAGGTTTTGAAGCTGTTTGAGCTAAGATTTTCAAGTTATTCACATAATGAAAACCTATACTTTGTTTCGGACGAGTTCCCCATTCAAATGCATGTAATCGTAGGAAACGCACTGTCTTGACGAAATAAAGCGTTTATACAACTTCATATAAATAGCTGTAAGTCTTGATAGAAGAAGCATACACACATATTTAAGGCGTTATCTTATACAGTTCAAGATCCCCGTGCTGGGCAAACAGGTTTTGAAGCTGTTTGAGCTAAGATTTTCAAGTTATTCACATAATGAAAACCTATACTTTGTTTCGGACGAGTTCCCCATTCAAATGCATGTAATCGTAGGAAACGCACTGTCTTGACGAAATAAAGCGTTTTTGTACAACTTCATATAAATAGCTGTAAGTTTTGATAGACGACTCAGACACACATATTTAAGGCGTTATCTTATACAGTTCAAGATCCCCGTGCTGGGCAAACAGGTTTTGAAGCTGTTTGAGCTAAGATTTTCAAGTTATTCACATAATGAAAACCTATACTTTGTTTCGGACGAGTTCCCCATTCAAATGCATGTAATCGTAGGAAACGCACTGTCTTGACGAAATAAAGCGTTTATACAACTTCATATAAATAGCTGTAAGTCTTGATAGAAGAAGCATACACACATATTTAAGGCGTTATCTTATACAGTTCAAGATCCCCGTGCTGGGCAAACAGGTTTTGAAGCTGTTTGAGCTAAGATTTTCAAGTTATTCACATAATGAAAACCTATACTTTGTTTCGGACGAGTTCCCCATTCAAATGCATGTAATCGTAGGAAACGCACTGTCTTGACGAAATAAAGCGTTTATACAACTTCATATAAATAGCTGTAAGTCTTGATAGAAGAAGCATACACACATATTTAAGGCGTTATCTTATACAGTTCAAGATCCCCGTGCTGGGCAAACAGGTTTTGAAGCTGTTTGAGCTAAGATTTTCAAGTTATTCACATAATGAAAACCTATACTTTGTTTCGGACGAGTTCCCCATTCAAATGCATGTAATCGTAGGAAACGCACTGTCTTGACGAAATAAAGCGTTTATACAACTTCATATAAATAGCTGTAAGTCTTGATAGAAGAAGCATACACACATATTTAAGGCGTTATCTTATACAGTTCAAGATCCCCGTGCTGGGCAAACAGGTTTTGAAGCTGTTTGAGCTAAGATTTTCAAGTTATTCACATAATGAAAACCTATACTTTGTTTCGGACGAGTTCCCCATTCAAATGCATGTAATCGTAGGAAACGCACTGTCTTGACGAAATAAAGCGTTTTTGTACAACTTCATATAAATAGCTGTAAGTTTTGATAGACGACTCAGACACACATATTTAAGGCGTTATCTTATACAGTTCAAGATCCCCGTGCTGGGCAAACAGGTTTTGAAGCTGTTTGAGCTAAGATTTTCAAGTTATTCACATAATGAAAACCTATACTTTGTTTTGGGCGAGTTCCCCATTCAAATGCATGTAATCGTAGGAAACGCACTGTCTTGACGAAATAAAGCGTTTATACAACTTCATATAAATAGCTGTAAGTCTTGATAGAAGAAGCATACACACATATTTAAGGCGTTATCTTATACAGTTCAAGATCCCCGTGCTGGGCAAACAGGTTTTGAAGCTGTTTGAGCTAAGATTTTCAAGTTATTCACATAATGAAAACCTATACTTTGTTTCGGGCGAGTTCCCCATTCAAATGCATGTAATCGTAGGAAACGCACTGTCTTGACGAAATAAAGCGTTTTTGTACAACTTCATATAAATAGCTGTAAGTCTTGATAGAAGAAGCAGAAACACATATTTAAGGCGTTATCTTATACAGTTCAAGATCCCCGTGCTGGGCAAACAGGTTTTGAAGCTGTTTGAGCTAAGATTTTCAAGTTATTCACATAATGAAAACCTATACTTTGTTTCGGACGAGTTCCCCATTCAAATGCATGTAATCGTAGGAAACGCACTGTCTTGACGAAATAAAGCGTTTTTGTACAACTTCATATAAATAGCTGTAAGTTTTGATAGGCGACTCAGACACACATATTTAAGGCGTTATCTTATACAGTTCAAGATCCCCGTGCTGGGCAAACAGGTTTTGAAGCTGTTTGAGCTAAGATTTTCAAGTTATTCACATAATGAAAACCTATACTTTGTTTCGGGCGAGTTCCCCATTCAAATGCATGTAATCGTAGGAAACGCACTGTCTTGACGAAATAAAGCGTTTTTGTACAACTTCATATAAATAGCTGTAAGTCTTGATAGAAGAAGCAGAAACACATATTTAAGGCGTTATCTTATACAGTTCAAGATCCCCGTGCTGGGCAAACAGGTTCTGAAGCTGTTTGAGCTAAGATTTTCAAGTTATTCACATAATGAAAACCTATACTTTGTTTCGGACGAGTTCCCCATTCAAATGCATGTAATCGTAGGAAACGCACTGTCTTGACGAAATAAAGCGTTTATACAACTTCATGTAAATAGCTGTAAGTCTTGATAGAAGAAGCATACACACATATTTAAGGCGTTATCTTATACAGTTCAAGATCCCCGTGCTGGGCAAACAGGTTTTGAAGCTGTTTGAGCTAAGATTTTCAAGTTATTAACATAATGAAAACCTATACTTTGTTTCGGGCGAGTTCCCCATTCAAATGCATGTAATCGTAGGAAACGCACTGTCTTGACGAAATAAAGCGTTTATACAACTTCATATAAATAGCTGTAAGTCTTGATAGAAGAAGCATACACACATATTTAAGGCGTTATCTTATACAGTTCAAGATCCCCGTGCTGGGCAAACAGGTTTTGAAGCTGTTTGAGCTAAGATTTTCAAGTTATTCACATAATGAAAACCTATACTTTGTTTCGGGCGAGTTCCCCATTCAAATGCATGTAATCGTAGGAAACGCACTGTCTTGACGAAATAAAGCGTTTATACAACTTCATATAAATAGCTGTAAGTCTTGATAGAAGAAGCATACACACATATTTAAGGCGTTATCTTATACAGTTCAAGATCCCCGTGCTGGACAAACAGGTTTTGAAACTGTTTGAGCTAAGATTTTCAAGTTATTCACATAATGAAAACCTATACTTTGTTTCGGGCGAGTTCCCCATTCAAATGCATGTAATCGTAGGAAACGCACTGTCTTGACGAAATAAAGCGTTTTTGTACAACTTCATATAAATAGCTGTAAGTTTTGATAGACGACTCAGACACAGATATTTAAGGCGTTATCTTATACAGTTCAAGATCCCCGTGCTGGGCAAACAGGTTTTGAAGCTGTTTGAGCTAAGATTTTCAAGTTATTCACATAATGAAAACCTATACTTTGTTTCGGGCGAGTTCCCCATTCAAATGCATGTAATCGTAGGAAACGCACTGTCTTGACGAAATAAAGCGTTTATACAACTTCATATAAATAGCTGTAAGTCTTGATAGAAGAAGCATACACACATATTTAAGGCGTTATCTTATACAGTTCAAGATCCCCGTGCTGGGCAAACAGGTTTTGAAGCTGTTTGAGCTAAGATTTTCAAGTTATTCACATAATGAAAACCTATACTTTGTTTCGGGCGAGTTCCCCATTCAAATGCATGTAATCGTAGGAAACGCACTGTCTTGACGAAATAAAGCGTTTTTGTACAACTTCATATAAATAGCTGTAAGTCTTGATAGAAGAAGCATACACACATATTTAAGGCGTTATCTTATACAGTTCAAGATCCCCGTGCTGGGCAAACAGGTTTTGAAGCTGTCTGAGCTAAGATTTTCAAGTTATTCACATAATGAAAACCTATACTTTGTTTCGGGCGAGTTCCCCATTCAAATGCATGTAATCGTAGGAAACGCACTGTCTTGACGAAATAAAGCGTTTATACAACTTCATATAAATATCTGTAAGTCTTAATAGAAGAAGCATACACACATATTTAAGGCGTTATCTTATACAGTTCAAGATCCCCGTGCTGGGCAAACAGGTTTTGAAGCTGTTTGAGCTAAGATTTTCAAGTTATTCACATAATGAAAACCTATACTTTGTTTCGGGCGAGTTCCCCATTCAAATGCATGTAATCGTAGGAAACGCACTGTCTTGACGAAATAAAGCGTTTTTGTACAACTTCATATAAATAGCTGTAAGTTTTGATAGACGACCCAGACACACATATTTAAGGCGTTATCTTATACAGTTCAAGATCCCCGTGCTGGGCAAACAGGTTTTGAAGCTGTTTGAGCTAAGATTTTCAAGTTATTCACATAATGAAAACCTATACTTTGTTTCGGACGAGTTCCCCATTCAAATGCATGTAATCGTAGGAAACGCACTGTCTTGACGAAATAAAGCGTTTATACAACTTCATATAAATAGCTGTAAGTCTTGATAGAAGAAGCATACACACATTTAAGGCGTTATCTTATACAGTTCAAGATCCCCGTGCTGGGCAAACAGGTTTTGAAGCTGTCTGAGCTAAGATTTTCAAGTTATTCACATAATGAAAACCTATACTTTGTTTCGGGCGAGTTCCCCATTCAAATGCATGTAATCGTAGGAAACGCACTGTCTTGACGAAATAAAGCGTTTTTGTACAACTTCATATAAATAGCTGTAAGTTTTGATAGACGACTCAGACACACATATTTAAGGCGTTATCTTATACAGTTCAATATCCCCGTGCTGGACAAACAGGTTTTGAAGCTGTTTGAGCTAAGATTTTCAAGTTATTCTCATAATGAAAACCTATACTTTGTTTCGGACGAGTTCGTTTTGAAGCTGTTTGAGCTAAGATTTTCAAGTTATTCACATAATGAAAACCTATACTTTGTTTCGGACGAGTTCCCCATTCAAATGCATGTAATCGTAGGAAACGCACTGTCTTAACGAAATAAAGCGTTTATACAACTTCATATAAATAGCTGTAAGTCTTGATAGAAGAAGCATACACACATATTTAAGGCGTTATCTTATACAGTTCAAGATCCACGTGCTGGGCAAACAGGTTTTGAAGCTGTCTGAGCTAAGATTTTCAAGTTATTCACATAATGAAAACCTATACTTTGTTTCGGGCGAGTTCCCCATTCAAATGCATGTAATCGTAGGAAACGCACTGTCTTGACGAAATAAAGCGTTTTTGTACAACTTCATATAAATAGCTGTAAGTTTTGATAGACGACTCAGACACACATATTTAAGGCGTTATCTTATACAGTTCAATATCCCCGTGCTGGACAAAAAGGTTTTGAAGCTGTTTGAGCTAAGATTTTCAAGTTATTCACATAATGAAAACCTATACTTTGTTTCGGGCGAGTTCCCCATTCAAATGCATGTAATCGTAGGAAACGCACTGTCTTGACGAAATAAAGCGTTTTTGTACAACTTCATAAAAATAGCTGTAAGTCTTGATAGAAGAAGCATACACACATATTTAAGGCGTTATCTTATACAGTTCAAGATCCCCGTGCTGGGCATACAGGTTTTGAAGCTGTTTGAGCTAAGATTTTCAAGTTATTCACATAATGAAAACCTATACTTTGTTTCGGGCGAGTTCCCCATTCAAATGCATGTAATCGTAGGAAACGCACTGTCTTGACGAAATAAAGCGTTTATACAACTTCATATAAATAGCTGTAAGTCTTTATAGAAGAAGCATACACACATATTTAAGGCGTTATCTTATACAGTTCAAGATCCCCGTGCTGGGCAAACAGGTTTTGAAGCTGTTTGAGCTAAGATTTTCAAGTTATTCACATAATGAAAACCTATACTTTGTTTCGGGCGAGTTCCCCATTCAAATGCATGTAATCGTAGGAAACGCACTGTCTTGACGAAATAAAGCGTTTATACAACTTCATATAAATAGCTGTAAGTCTTAATAGAAGAAGCATACACACATATTTAAGGCGTTATCTTATACAGTTCAAGATCCCCGTGCTGGGCAAACAGGTTTTGAAGCTGTTTGAGCTAAGATTTTCAAGTTATTCACATAATGAAAACCTATACTTTGTTTCGGGCGAGTTCCCCATTCAAATGCATGTAATCGTAGGAAACGCACTGTCTTGACGAAATAAAGCGTTTTTGTACAACTTCATATAAATAGCTGTAAGTCTTGATAGAAGAAGCATACACACATATTTAAGGCGTTATCTTATACAGTTCAAGATCCCCGTGCTGGGCAAACAGGTTTTGAAGCTGTTTGAGCTAAGATTTTCAAGTTATTCACATAATGAAAACCTATACTTTGTTTCGGACGAGTTCCCCATTCAAATGCATGTAATCGTAGGAAACGCACTGTCTTGACGAAATAAAGCGTTTATACAACTTCATATAAATAGCTGTAAGTTTTGATAGACGACTCAGACACACATATTTAAGGCGTTATCTTATACAGTTCAATATCCCCGTGCTGGACAAACAGGTTTTGAAGCTGTTTGAGCTAAGATTTTCAAGTTATTCACATAATGAAAACCTATACTTTGTTTCGGGCGAGTTCCCCATTCAAATGCATGTAATCGTAGGAAACGCACTGTCTTGACGAAATAAAGCGTTTTTGTACAACTTCATAAAAATAGCTGTAAGTCTTGATAGAAGAAGCATACACACATATTTAAGGCGTTATCTTATACAGTTCAAGATCCCCGTGCTGGGCAAACAGGTTTTGAAGCTGTTTGAGCTAAGATTTTCAAGTTATTCACATAATGAAAACCTATACTTTGTTTCGGACGAGTTCCCCATTCAAATGCATGTAATCGTAGGAAACGCACTGTCTTGACGAAATAAAGCGTTTATACAACTTCATATAAATAGCTGTAAGTCTTGATAGAAGAAGCATACACACATATTTAAGGCGTTATCTTATACAGTTCAAGATCCCCGTGCTGGGCAAACAGGTTTTGAAGCTGTCTGAGCTAAGATTTTCAAGTTATTCACATAATGAAAACCTATACTTTGTTTCGGGCGAGTTCCCCATTCAAATGCATGTAATCGTAGGAAACGCACTGTCTTGACGAAATAAAGCGTTTATACAACTTCATATAAATAGCTGTAAGTCTTGATAGAAGAAGCATACACACATATTTAAGGCGTTATCTTATACAGTTCAAGATCCCCGTGCTGGGCAAACAGGTTTTGAAGCTGTTTGAGCTAAGATTTTCAAGTTATTCACATAATGAAAACCTATACTTTGTTTCGGACGAGTTCCCCATTCAAATGCATGTAATCGTAGGAAACGCACTGTCTTGACGAAATAAAGCGTTTATACAACTTCATATAAATAGCTGTAAGTTTTGATAGACGACTCAGACACACATATTTAAGGCGTTATCTTATACAGTTCAATATCCCCGTGCTGGACAAACAGGTTTTGAAGCTGTTTGAGCTAAGATTTTCAAGTTATTCACATAATGAAAACCTATACTTTGTTTCGGGCGAGTTCCCCATTCAAATGCATGTAATCGTAGGAAACGCACTGTCTTGACGAAATAAAGCGTTTATACAACTTCATATAAATAGCTGTAAGTTTTGATAGACGACTCAGACACATATTTAAGGCGTTATCTTATACAGTTCAAGATCCCCGTGCTGGGCAAACAGGTTTTGAAGCTGTTTGAGCTAAGATTTTCAAGTTATTCACATAATGAAAACCTATACTTTGTTTCGGGCGAGTTCCCCATTCAAATGCATGTAATCGTAGGAAACGCACTGTCTTGACGAAATAAAGCGTTTTTGTACAACTTCATATAAATAGCTGTAAGTTTTGATAGACGACTCAGACACAGATATTTAAGGCGTTATCTTATACAGTTCAAGATCCCCGTGCTGGGCAAACAGGTTTTGAAGCTGTTTGAGCTAAGATTTTCAAGTTATTCACCTAATGAAAACCTATACTTTGTTTCGGGCGAGTTCCCCATTCAAATGCATGTAATCGTAGGAAACGCACTGTCTTGACGAAATAAAGCGTTTATACAACTTCATATAAATAGCTGTAAGTCTTGATAGAAGAAGCATACACACATATTTAAGGCGTTATCTTATACAGTTCAAGATCCCCGTGCTGGGCAAACAGGTTTTGAAGCTGTTTGAGCTAAGATTTTCAAGTTATTCACATAATGAAAACCTATACTTTGTTTCGGGCGAGTTCCCCATTCGAATGCATGTAATCGTAGGAAACGCACTGTCTTGACGAAATAAAGCGTTTTTGTACAACTTCATATAAATAGCTGTAAGTTTTGATAGACGACTCAGACACACATATTTAAGGCGTTATCTTATACAGTTCAATATCCCCGTGCTGGACAAACAGGTTTTGAAGCTGTTTGAGCTAAGATTTTCAAGTTATTCACATAATGAAAACCTATACTTTGTTTCGGACGAGTTCCCCATTCAAATGCATGTAATCGTAGGAAACGCACTGTCTTGACGAAATAAAGCGTTTTTGTACAACTTCATAAAAATAGCTGTAAGTCTTGATAGAAGAAGCATACACACATATTTAAGGCGTTATCTTATACAGTTCAAGATCCCCGTGCTGGGCAAACAGGTTTTGAAGCTGTCTGAGCTAAGATTTTCAAGTTATTCACATAATGAAAACCTATACTTTGTTTCGGGCGAGTTCCCCATTCAAATGCATGTAATCGTAGGAAACGCACTGTCTTGACGAAATAAAGCGTTTTTGTACAACTTCATATAAATAGCTGTAAGTTTTGATAGACGACTCAGACACACATATTTAAGGCGTTATCTTATACAGTTCAAGATCCCCGTGCTGGGCAAACAGGTTTTGAAGCTGTTTGAGCTAAGATTTTCAAGTTATTCACATAATGAAAACCTATACTTTGTTTCGGGCGAGTTCCCCATTCAAATGCATGTAATCGTAGGAAACGCACTGTCTTGACGAAATAAAGCGTTTATACAACTTCATATAAATAGCTGTAAGTCTTGATAGAAGAAGCATACACACATATTTAAGGCGTTATCTTATACAGTTCAAGATCCCCGTGCTGGGCAAACAGGTTTTGAAGCTGTCTGAGCTAAGATTTTCAAGTTATTCACATAATGAAAACCTATACTTTGTTTCGGGCGAGTTCCCCATTCAAATGCATGTAATCGTAGGAAACGCACTGTCTTGACGAAATAAAGCGTTTTTGTACAACTTCATAAAAATAGCTGTAAGTCTTGATAGAAGAAGCATACACACATATTTAAGGCGTTATCTTATACAGTTCAAGATCCCCGTGCTGGGCAAACAGGTTTTGAAGCTGTTTGAGCTAAGATTTTCAAGTTATTCACATAATGAAAACCTATACTTTGTTTCGGGCGAGTTCCCCATTCAAATGCATGTAATCGTAGGAAACGCACTGTCTTGACGAAATAAAGCGTTTTTGTACAACTTCATATAAATAGCTGTAAGTCTTGATAGAAGAAGCATACACACATATTTAAGGCGTTATCTTATACAGTTCAAGATCCCCGTGCTGGGCAAACAGGTTTTGAAGCTGTCTGAGCTAAGATTTTCAAGTTATTCACATAATGAAAACCTATACTTTGTTTCGGGCGAGTTCCCCATTCAAATGCATGTAATCGTAGGAAACGCACTGTCTTGACGAAATAAAGCGTTTTTGTACAACTTCATATAAATAGCTGTAAGTTTTGATAGACGACTCAGACACACATATTTAAGGCGTTATCTTATACAGTTCAAGATCCCCGTGCTGGGCAAACAGGTTTTGAAGCTGTTTGAGCTAAGATTTTCAAGTTATTCACATAATGAAAACCTATACTTTGTTTCGGACGAGTTCCCCATTCAAATGCATGTAATCGTAGGAAACGCACTGTCTTGACGAAATAAAGCGTTTATACAACTTCATATAAATAGCTGTAAGTCTTGATAGAAGAAGCATACACACATATTTAAGGCGTTATCTTATACAGTTCAAGATCCCCGTGCTGGGCAAACAGGTTTTGAAGCTGTCTGAGCTAAGATTTTCAAGTTATTCACATAATGAAAACCTATACTTTGTTTCGGGCGAGTTCCCCATTCAAATGCATGTAATCGTAGGAAACGCACTGTCTTGACGAAATAAAGCGTTTTTGTACAACTTCATATAAATAGCTGTAAGTCTTGATAGAAGAAGCATACACACATATTTAAGGCGTTATCTTATACAGTTCAAGATCCCCGTGCTGGGCAAACAGGTTTTGAAGCTGTCTGAGCTAAGATTTTCAAGTTATTCACATAATGAAAACCTATACTTTGTTTCGGGCGAGTTCCCCATTCAAATGCATGTAATCGTAGGAAACGCACTGTCTTGACGAAATAAAGCGTTTATACAACTTCATATAAATAGCTGTAAGTCTTGATATAAGAAGCATACACACATATTTAAGGCGTTATCTTATACAGTTCAAGATCCCCGTGCTGGGCAAACAGGTTTTGAAGCTGTTTGAGCTAAGATTTTCAAGTTATTCACATAATGAAAACCTATACTTTGTTTCGGGCGAGTTCCCCATTCAAATGCATGTAATCGTAGGAAACGCACTGTCTTGACGAAATAAAGCGTTTATACAACTTCATATAAATAGCTGTAAGTCTTGATAGAAGAAGCATACACACATATTTAAGGCGTTATCTTATACAGTTCAAGATCCCCGTGCTGGGCAAACAGGTTTTGAAGCTGTTTGAGCTAAGATTTTCAAGTTATTCACATAATGAAAACCTATACTTTGTTTCGGACGAGTTCCCCATTCAAATGCATGTAATCGTAGGAAACGCACTGTCTTGACGAAATAAAGCGTTTTTGTACAACTTCATGTAAATAGCTGTAAGTCTTGATAGAAGAAGCATACACACATATTTAATGCGTTATCTTATACAGTTCAAGATCCCCGTGCTGGGCAAACAGGTTTTGAAGCTGTCTGAGCTAAGATTTTCAAGTTATTCACATAATGAAAACCTATACTTTGTTTCGGGCGAGTTCCCCATTCAAATGCATGTAATCGTAGGAAACGCACTGTCTTGACGAAATAAAGCGTTTTTGTACAACTTCATATAAATAGCTGTAAGTTTTGATAGACGACTCAGACACAGATATTTAAGGCGTTATCTTATACAGTTCAAGATCCCCGTGCTGGGCAAACAGGTTTTGAAGCTGTTTGAGCTAAGATTTTCAAGTTATTCACATAATGAAAACCTAT
This sequence comes from Neolamprologus brichardi, assembly GCF_056152115.1. Taxonomy (NCBI): domain Eukaryota; kingdom Metazoa; phylum Chordata; class Actinopteri; order Cichliformes; family Cichlidae; genus Neolamprologus; species Neolamprologus brichardi. Next base: position 38,531,673 of record NC_142104.1, on the reverse strand, counting down.
ACTTTGTTTCGGACAAGTTCCCCATTCAAATGCATGTAATCGTAGGAAACGCACTGCCTTGACGAAATAAAGCGTTTATACAACTTCATATAAAAAGCTGTAAGTCTTGATAGAAGAAGCATACACACATATTTAAGGCGTTATCTTATACAGTTCAAGATCCCCGTGCTGGGCAAACAGGTTTTGAAGCTGTCTGAGCTAAGATTTTCAAGTTATTCACATAATGAAAACCTATACTTTGTTTCGGGCGAGTTCCCCATTCAAATGCATGTAATCGTAGGAAACGCACTGTCTTGACGAAATAAAGCGTTTTTGTACAACTTCATATAAATAGCTGTAAGTCTTGATAGAAGAAGCATACACACATATTTAAGGCGTTATCTTATACAGTTCAAGATCCCCGTGCTGGGCAAACAGGTTTTGAAGCTGTCTGAGCTAAGATTTTCAAGTTATTCACATAATGAAAACCTATACTTTGTTTCGGGCGAGTTCCCCATTCAAATGCATGTAATCGTAGGAAACGCACTGTCTTGACGAAATAAAGCGTTTTTGTACAACTTCATATAAATAGCTGTAAGTTTTGATAGGCGACTCAGACACACATATTTAAGGCGTTATCTTATACAGTTCAAGATCCCCGTGCTGGACAAAAAGGTTTTGAAGCTGTTTGAGCTAAGATTTTCAAGTTATCCACATAATGAAAACCTATACTTTGTTTCGGGCGAGTTCCCCATTCAAATGCATCTAATCGTAGGAAACGCACTGTCTTGACGAAATAAAGCGTTTTTGTACAACTTCATAAAAATAGCTGTAAGTCTTGATAGAAGAAGCATACACACATATTTAAGGCGTTATCTTATACAGTTCAAGATCCCCGTGCTGGACAAACAGGTTTTGAAGCTGTTTGAGCTAAGATTTTCAAGTTATTCACATAATGAAAACCTATACTTTGTTTCGGACGAGTTCCCCATTCAAATGCATGTAATCGTAGGAAACGCACTGTCTTGACGAAATAAAGCGTTTATACAACTTCATATAAATAGCTGTAAGTCTTGATAGAAGAAGCATACACACATATTTAAGGCGTTATCTTATACAGTTCAAGATCCCCGTGCTGGGCAAACAGGTTTTGAAGCTGTCTGAGCAAAGATTTTCAAGTTATTCACATAATGAAAACCTATACTTTGTTTCGGACGAGTTCCCCATTCAAATGCATGTAATCGTAGGAAACGCACTGTCTTGACGAAATAAAGCGTTTTTGTACAACTTCATATAAATAGCTGTAAGTCTTGATAGAAGAAGCATACACACATATTTAAGGCGTTATCTTATACAGTTCAAGATCCCCGTGCTGGGCAAACAGGTTTTGAAGCTGTTTGAGCTAAGATTTTCAAGTTATTCACATAATGAAAACCTATACTTTGTTTCGGACGAGTTCCCCATTCAAATGCATGTAATCGTAGGAAACGCACTGTCTTGACGAAATAAAGCGTTTATACAACTTCATATAAATAGCTGTAAGTCTTTATAGAAGAAGCATACACACATATTTAAGGCGTTATCTTATACAGTTCAAGATCCCCGTGCTGGGCAAACAGGTTTTGAAGCTGTTTGAGCTAAGATTTTCAAGTTATTCACATAATGAAAACCTATACTTTGTTTCGGGCGAGTTCCCCATTCAAATGCATGTAATCGTAGGAAACGCACTGTCTTGACGAAATAAAGCGTTTATACAACTTCATATAAATAGCTGTAAGTCTTGATAGAAGAAGCATACACACATATTTAAGGCGTTATCTTATACAGTTTAAGATCCCCGTGCTGGGCAAACAGGTTTCGAAGCTGTTTGAGCTAAGATTTTCAAGTTATTCACATAATGAAAACCTATACTTTGTTTCGGGCGAGTTCCCCATTCAAATGCATGTAATCGTAGGAAACGCACTGTCTTGACGAAATAAAGCGTTTATACAACTTCATAAAAATAGCTGTAAGTCTTGATAGAAGAAGCATACACACATATTTAAGGCGTTATCTTATACAGTTCAAGATCCCCGTGCTGGACAAACAGGTTTTGAAGCTGTTTGAGCTAAGATTTTCAAGTTATTCACATAATGAAAACCTATACTTTGTTTCGGACGAGTTCCCCATTCAAATGCATGTAATCGTAGGAAACGCACTGTCTTGACGAAATAAAGCGTTTATACAACTTCATATAAATAGCTGTAAGTCTTGATAGAAGAAGCATACACACATATTTAAGGCGTTATCTTATACAGTTCAAGATCCCCGTGCTGGGCAAACAGGTTTTGAAGCTGTCTGAGCTAAGATTTTCAAGTTATTCACATAATGAAAACCTATACTTTGTTTCGGGCGAGTTCCCCATTCAAATGCATGTAATCGTAGGAAACGCACTGTCTTGACGAAATAAAGCGTTTTTGTACAACTTCATATAAATAGCTGTAAGTCTTGATAGAAGAAGCATACACACATATTTAAGGCGTTATCTTATACAGTTCAAGATCCCCGTGCTGGACAAACAGGTTTTGAAGCTGTTTGAGCTAAGATTTTCAAGTTATTCACATAATGAAAACCTATACTTTGTTTCGGACGAGTTCCCCATTCAAATGCATGTAATCGTAGGAAACGCACTGTCTTGACGAAATAAAGCGTTTATACAACTTCATATAAATAGCTGTAAGTCTTGATAGAAGAAGCATACACACATATTTAAGGCGTTATCTTATACAGTTCAAGATCCCCGTGCTGGGCAAACAGGTTTTGAAGCTGTCTGAGCTAAGATTTTCAAGTTATTCACATAATGAAAACCTATACTTTGTTTCGGGCGAGTTCCCCATTCAAATGCATGTAATCGTAGGAAACGCACTGTCTTGACGAAATAAAGCGTTTATACAACTTCATATAAATAGCTGTAAGTCTTTATAGAAGAAGCATACACACATATTTAAGGCGTTATCTTATACAGTTCAAGATCCCCGTGCTGGGCAAACAGGTTTTGAAGCTGTTTGAGCTAAGATTTTCAAGTTATTCACATAATGAAAACCTATACTTTGTTTCGGGCGAGTTCCCCATTCAAATGCATGTAATCGTAGGAAACGCACTGTCTTGACGAAATAAAGCGTTTTTGTACAACTTCATGTAAATAGCTGTAAGTCTTGATAGAAGAAGCATACACACATATTTAATGCGTTATCTTATACAGTTCAAGATCCCCGTGCTGGGCAAACAGGTTTTGAAGCTGTCTGAGCTAAGATTTTCAAGTTATTCACATAATGAAAACCTATACTTTGTTTCGGGCGAGTTCCCCATTCAAATGCATGTAATCGTAGGAAACGCACTGTCTTGACGAAATAAAGCGTTTTTGTACAACTTCATATAAATAGCTGTAAGTCTTGATAGAAGAAGCATACACACATATTTAAGGCGTTATCTTATACAGTTCAAGATCCCCGTGCTGGGCAAACAGGTTTTGAAGCTGTTTGAGCTAAGATTTTCAAGTTATTCACATAATGAAAACCTATACTTTGTTTCGGGCGAGTTCCCCATTCAAATGCATGTAATCGTAGGAAACGCACTGTCTTGACGAAATAAAACGTTTATACAACTTCATATAAATAGCTGTAAGTCTTGATAGAAGAAGCATACACACATATTTAAGGCGTTATCTTATACAGTTCAAGATCCCCGTGCTGGGCAAACAGGTTTTGAAGCTGTCTGAGCTAAGATTTTCAAGTTATTCACATAATGAAAACCTATACTTTGTTTCGGGCGAGTTCCCCATTCAAATGCATGTAATCGTAGGAAACGCACTGTCTTGACGAAATAAAGCGTTTTTGTAGAACTTCATATAAATAGCTGTAAGTCTTGATAGAAGAAGCATACACACATATTTAATGCGTTATCTTATACAGTTCAAGATCCCCGTGCTGGGCAAACAGGTTTTGAAGCTGTCTGAGCTAAGATTTTCAAGTTATTCACATAATGAAAACCTATACTTTGTTTCGGACGAGTTCCCCATTCAAATGCATGTAATCGTAGGAAACGCACTGTCTTGACGAAATAAAGCGTTTATACAACTTCATATAAATAGCTGTAAGTATTGATAGAAGAAGCATACACACATATTTAAGGCGTTATCTTATACAGTTCAAGATCCCCGTGCTGGGCAAACAGGTTTTGAAGCTGTTTGAGCTAAGATTTTCAAGTTATTCACATAATGAAAACCTATACTTTGTTTCGGACGAGTTCCCCATTCAAATGCATGTAATCGTAGGAAACGCACTGTCTTGACGAAATAAAGCGTTTTTGTACAACTTCATATAAATAGCTGTAAGTCTTGATAGAAGAAGCATACACACATATTTAAGGCGTTATCTTATACAGTTCAAGATCCCCGTGCTGGGCAAACAGGTTTTGAAGCTGTTTGAGCTAAGATTTTCAAGTTATTCACATAATGAAAACCTATACTTTGTTTCGGACGAGTTCCCCATTCAAATGCATGTAATCGTAGGAAACGCACTGTCTTGACGAAATAAAGCATTTATACAACTTCATATAAATAGCTGTAAGTCTTGATAGAAGAAGCATACACACATATTTAAGGCGTTATCTTATACAGTTCAAGATCCCCGTGCTGGGCAAACAGGTTTTGAAGCTGTTTGAGCTAAGATTTTCAAGTTATTCACATAATGAAAACCTATACTTTGTTTCGGACGAGTTCCCCATTCAAATGCATGTAATCGTAGGAAACGCACTGTCTTGACGAAATAAAGCGTTTTTGTACAACTTCATATAAATAGCTGTAAGTCTTGATAGAAGAAGCATACACACATATTTAAGGCGTTATCTTATACAGTTCAAGATCCCCGTGCTGGGCAAACAGGTTTTGAAGCTGTTTGAGCTAAGATTTTCAAGTTATTCACATAATGAAAACCTATATTTTGTTTCGGACGAGTTCCCCATTCAAATGCATGTAATCGTAGGAAACGCACTGTCTTGACGAAATATAGCGTTTTTGTACAACTTCATATAAATAGCTGTAAGTCTTGATAGAAGAAGCATACACACATATTTAAGGCGTTATCTTATACAGTTCAAGATCCCCGTGCTGGGCAAACAGGTTTTGAAGCTGTTTGAGCTAAGATTTTCAAGTTATTCACATAATGAAAACCTATACTTTGTTTCGGACGAGTTCCCCATTCAAATGCATGTAATCGTAGGAAACGCACTGTCTTGACGAAATAAAGCGTTTATACAACTTCATATAAATAGCTGTAAGTCTTGATAGAAGAAGCATACACACATATTTAAGGCGTTATCTTATACAGTTCAAGATCCCCGTGCTGGGCAAACAGGTTTTGAAGCTGTTTGAGCTAAGATTTTCAAGTTATTCACATAATGAAAACCTATACTTTGTTTCGGACGAGTTCCCCATTCAAATGCATGTAATCGTAGGAAACGCACTGTCTTGACGAAATAAAGCGTTTATACAACTTCATATAAATAGCTGTAAGTCTTGATAGAAGAAGCATACACACATATTTAAGGCGTTATCTTATACAGTTCAAGATCCCCGTGCTGGGCAAACAGGTTTTGAAGCTGTCTGAGCTAAGATTTTCAAGTTATTCACATAATGAAAACCTATACTTTGTTTCGGGCGAGTTCCCCATTCAAATGCATGTAATCGTAGGAAACGCACTGTCTTGACGAAATAAAGCGTTTTTGTACAACTTCATATAAATAGCTATAAGTTTTGATAGACGACTCAGACACAGATATTTAAGGCGTTATCTTATACAGTTCAAGATCCCCGTGCTGGGCAAACAGGTTTTGAAGCTGTTTGAGCTAAGATTTTCAAGTTATTCACATAATGAAAACCTATACTTTGTTTCGGACGAGTTCCCCATTCAAATGCATGTAATCGTAGGAAACGCACTGTCTTGACGAAATAAAGCGTTTATACAACTTCATATAAATAGCTGTAAGTCTTGATAGAAGAAGCATACACACATATTTAAGGCGTTATCTTATACAGTTCAAGATCCCCGTGCTGGGCAAACAGGTTTTGAAGCTGTCTGAGCTAAGATTTTCAAGTTATTCACATAATGAAAACCTATACTTTGTTTCGGGCGAGTTCCCCATTCAAATGCATGTAATCGTAGGAAACGCACTGTCTTGACGAAATAAAGCGTTTTTGTACAACTTCATATAAATAGCTGTAAGTTTTGATAGACGACTCAGACACAGATATTTAAGGCGTTATCTTATACAGTTCAAGATCCCCGTGCTGGGCAAACAGGTTTTGAAGCTGTTTGAGCTAAGATTTTCAAGTTATTCACATAATGAAAACCTATACTTTGTTTCGGACGAGTTCCCCATTCAAATGCATGTAATCGTAGGAAACGCACTGTCTTGACGAAATAAAGCGTTTTTGTACAACTTCATATAAATAGCTGTAAGTTTTGATAGGCGACTCAGACACACATATTTAAGGCGTTATCTTATACAGTTCAAGATCCCCGTGCTGGGCAAACAGGTTTTGAAGCTGTCTGAGCTAAGATTTTCAAGTTATTCACATAATGAAAACCTATACTTTGTTTCGGGCGAGTTCCCCATTCAAATGCATGTAATCGTAGGAAACGCACTGTCTTGACGAAATAAAGCGTTTTTGTACAACTTCATATAAATAGCTGTAAGTTTTGATAGACGACTCAGACACAGATATTTAAGGCGTTATCTTATACAGTTCAAGATCCCCGTGCTGGGCAAACAGGTTTTGAAGCTGTTTGAGCTAAGATTTTCAAGTTATTCACATAATGAAAACCTATACTTTGTTTCGGACGAGTTCCCCATTCAAATGCATGTAATCGTAGGAAACGCACTGTCTTGACGAAATAAAGCGTTTATACAACTTCATATAAATAGCTGTAAGTCTTGATAGAAGAAGCATACACACATATTTAAGGCGTTATCTTATACAGTTCAAGATCCCCGTGCTGGGCAAACAGGTTTTGAAGCTGTCTGAGCTAAGATTTTCAAGTTATTCACATAATGAAAACCTATACTTTGTTTCGGGCGAGTTCCCCATTCAAATGCATGTAATCGTAGGAAACGCACTGTCTTGACGAAATAAAGCGTTTATACAACTTCATATAAATAGCTGTAAGTCTTGATAGAAGAAGCATACACACATATTTAAGGCGTTATCTTATACAGTTCAAGATCCCCGTGCTGGGCAAACAGGTTTTGAAGCTGTTTGAGCTAAGATTTTCAAGTTATTCACATAATGAAAACCTATACTTTGTTTCGGACGAGTTCCCCATTCAAATGCATGTAATCGTAGGAAACGCACTGTCTTGACGAAATAAAGCGTTTATACAACTTCATATAAATAGCTGTAAGTCTTGATAGAAGAAGCATACACACATATTTAAGGCGTTATCTTATACAGTTCAAGATCCCCGTGCTGGGCAAACAGGTTTTGAAGCTGTCTGAGCTAAGATTTTCAAGTTATTCACATAATGAAAACCTATACTTTGTTTCGGGCGAGTTCCCCATTCAAATGCATGTAATCGTAGGAAACGCACTGTCTTGACGAAATAAAGCGTTTTTGTACAACTTCATATAAATAGCTGTAAGTTTTGATAGACGACTCAGACACAGATATTTAAGGCGTTAGCTTATACAGTTCAAGATCCCCGTGCTGGGCAAACAGGTTATGAAGCTGTTTGAGCTAAGATTTTCAAGTTATTCACATAATGAAAACCTATACTTTGTTTCGGACGAGTTCCCCATTCAAATGCATGTAATCGTAGGAAACGCACTGTCTTGACGAAATAAAGCGTTTATACAACTTCATATAAATACCTGTAAGTCTTGATAGAAGAAGCATACACACATATTTAAGGCGTTATCTTATACAGTTCAAGATCCCCGTGCTGGGCAAACAGGTTTTGAAGCTGTCTGAGCTAAGATTTTCAAGTTATTCACATAATGAAAACCTATACTTTGTTTCGGGCGAGTTCCCCATTCAAATGCATGTAATCGTAGGAAACGCACTGTCTTGACGAAATAAAGCGTTTTTGTACAACTTCATATAAATAGCTGTAAGTTTTGATAGACGACTCAGACACAGATATTTAAGGCGTTATCTTATACAGTTCAAGATCCCCGTGCTGGGCAAACAGGTTTTGAAGCTGTTTGAGCTAAGATTTTCAAGTTATTCACATAATGAAAACCTATACTTTGTTTCGGGCGAGTTCCACATTCAAATGCATGTAATCGTAGGAAACGCACTGTCTTGACGAAATAAAGCGTTTTTGTACAACTTCATATAAATAGCTGTAAGTTTTGATAGACGACTCAGACACAGATATTTAAGGCGTTATCTTATACAGTTCAAGATCCCCGTGCTGGGCAAACAGGTTTTGAAGCTGTTTGAGCTAAGATTTTCAAGTTATTCACATAATGAAAACCTATACTTTGTTTCGGACGAGTTCCCCATTCAAATGCATGTAATCGTAGGAAACGCACTGTCTTGACGAAATAAAGCGTTTATACAACTTCATATAAATAGCTGTAAGTCTTGATAGAAGAAGCATACACACATATTTAAGGCGTTATCTTATACAGTTCAAGATCCCCGTGCTGGGCAAACAGGTTTTGAAGCTGTTTGAGCTAAGATTTTCAAGTTATTCACATAATGAAAACCTATACTTTGTTTCGGACGAGTTCCCCATTCAAATGCATGTAATCGTAGGAAACGCACTGTCTTGACGAAATAAAGCGTTTATACAACTTCATATAAATAGCTGTAAGTCTTGATAGAAGAAGCATACACACATATTTAAGGCGTTATCTTATACAGTTCAAGATCCCTGTGCTGGGCAAACAGGTTTTGAAGCTGTCTGAGCTAAGATTTTCAAGTTATTCACATAATGAAAACCTATACTTTGTTTCGGGCGAGTTCCCCATTCAAATGCATGTAATCGTAGGAAACGCACTGTCTTGACAAAATAAAGCGTTTTTGTAGAACTTCATATAAATAGCTGTAAGTCTTGATAGAAGAAGCATACACACATATTTAAGGCGTTATCTTATACAGTTCAAGATCCCCGTGCTGGGCAAACAGGTTTTGAAGCTGTCTGAGCTAAGATTTTCAAGTTATTCACATAATGAAAACCTATACTTTGTTTCGGGCGAGTTCCCCATTCAAATGCATGTAATCGTAGGAAACGCACTGTCTTGACGAAATAAAGCGTTTTTGTACAACTTCATATAAATAGCTCTAAGTTTGGATAGACGACTCAGACACACACATTTAAGGCGTTATCTTATACAGTTCAAGATCCCCGTGCTGGACAAACAGGTTTTGCAGCTGTTTGAGCTAAGATTTTCAAGTTATTCACATAATGAAAACCTATACTTTGTTTCGGGCGAGTTCCCCATTCAAATGCATGTAATCGTAGGAAACGCACTGTCTTGACGAAATAAAGCGTTTTTGTACAACTTCATATAAATAGCTGTAAGTCTTGATAGAAGAAGCATACACACATATTTAAGGCGTTATCTTATACAGTTCAAGATCCCCGTGCTGGGCAAACAGGTTTTGAAGCTGTTTGAGCTAAGATTTTCAAGTTATTCACATAATGAAAACCTATACTTTGTTTCGGGCGAGTTCCCCATTCAAATGCATGTAATCGTAGTAAACGCACTGTCTTGACGAAATAAAGCGTTTATACAACTTCATATAAATAGCTGTAAGTCTTGATAGAAGAAGCATACACACATATTTAAGGCGTTATCTTATACAGTTCAAGATCCCCGTGCTGGGCAAAAAGGTTTTGAAGCTGTTTGAGCTAAGATTTTCAAGTTATTCACATAATGAAAACCTATACTTTGTTTCGGACGAGTTCCCCATTCAAATGCATGTAATCGTAGGAAACGCACTGTCTTGACGAAATAAAGCGTTTTTGTACAACTTCATATAAATAGCTGTAAGTCTTGATAGAAGAAGCATACACACATATTTAAGGCGTTATTTTATACAGTTCAAGATCCCCGTGCTGGGCAAAAAGGTTTTGAAGCTGTTTGAGCTAAGATTTTCAAGTTATTCACATAATGAAAACCTATACTTTGTTTCGGGCGAGTTCCCCATTCAAATGCATGTAATCGTAGGAAACGCACTGTCTTGACGAAATAAAGCGTTTTCGTACAACTTCATATAAATAGCTGTAAGTTTTGATAGACGACTCAGACACACATATTTAAGGCGTTATCTTATACAGTTCAAGATCCCCGTGCTGGGCAAACAGGTTTTGAAGCTGTCTGAGCTAAGATTTTCAAGTTATTCACATAATGAAAACCTATACTTTGTTTCGGGCGAGTTCCCCATTCAAATGCATGTAATCGTAGGAAACGCACTGTCTTGACGAAATAAAGCGTTTTTGTACAACTTCATATAAATAGCTATAAGTTTTGATAGACGACTCAGACACAGATATTTAAGGCGTTATCTTATACAGTTCAAGATCCCCGTGCTGGGCAAACAGGTTTTGAAGCTGTTTGAGCTAAGATTTTCAAGTTATTCACATAATGAAAACCTATACTTTGTTTCGGACGAGTTCCCCATTCAAATGCATGTAATCGTAGGAAACGCACTGTCTTGACGAAATAAAGCGTTTATACAACTTCATATAAATAGCTGTAAGTCTTGATAGAAGAAGCATACACACATATTTAAGGCGTTATCTTATACAGTTCAAGATCCCCGTGCTGGGCAAACAGGTTTTGAAGCTGTCTGAGCTAAGATTTTCAAGTTATTCACATAATGAAAACCTATACTTTGTTTCGGGCGAGTTCCCCATTCAAATGCATGTAATCGTAGGAAACGCACTGTCTTGACGAAATAAAGCGTTTTTGTACAACTTCATATAAATAGCTGTAAGTTTTGATAGACGACTCAGACACAGATATTTAAGGCGTTATCTTATACAGTTCAAGATCCCCGTGCTGGGCAAACAGGTTTTGAAGCTGTTTGAGCTAAGATTTTCAAGTTATTCACATAATGAAAACCTATACTTTGTTTCGGACGAGTTCCCCATTCAAATGCATGTAATCGTAGGAAACGCACTGTCTTGACGAAATAAAGCGTTTTTGTACAACTTCATATAAATAGCTGTAAGTTTTGATAGGCGACTCAGACACACATATTTAAGGCGTTATCTTATACAGTTCAAGATCCCCGTGCTGGGCAAACAGGTTTTGAAGCTGTCTGAGCTAAGATTTTCAAGTTATTCACATAATGAAAACCTATACTTTGTTTCGGGCGAGTTCCCCATTCAAATGCATGTAATCGTAGGAAACGCACTGTCTTGACGAAATAAAGCGTTTTTGTACAACTTCATATAAATAGCTGTAAGTTTTGATAGACGACTCAGACACAGATATTTAAGGCGTTATCTTATACAGTTCAAGATCCCCGTGCTGGGCAAACAGGTTTTGAAGCTGTTTGAGCTAAGATTTTCAAGTTATTCACATAATGAAAACCTATACTTTGTTTCGGACGAGTTCCCCATTCAAATGCATGTAATCGTAGGAAACGCACTGTCTTGACGAAATAAAGCGTTTATACAACTTCATATAAATAGCTGTAAGTCTTGATAGAAGAAGCATACACACATATTTAAGGCGTTATCTTATACAGTTCAAGATCCCCGTGCTGGGCAAACAGGTTTTGAAGCTGTCTGAGCTAAGATTTTCAAGTTATTCACATAATGAAAACCTATACTTTGTTTCGGGCGAGTTCCCCATTCAAATGCATGTAATCGTAGGAAACGCACTGTCTTGACGAAATAAAGCGTTTTTGTACAACTTCATATAAATAGCTGTAAGTTTTGATAGACGACTCAGACACAGATATTTAAGGCGTTATCTTATACAGTTCAAGATCCCCGTGCTGGGCAAACAGGTTTTGAAGCTGTTTGAGCTAAGATTTTCAAGTTATTCACATAATGAAAACCTATACTTTGTTTCGGACGAGTTCCCCATTCAAATGCATGTAATCGTAGGAAACGCACTGTCTTGACGAAATAAAGCGTTTTTGTACAACTTCATATAAATAGCTGTAAGTTTTGATAGGCGACTCAGACACACATATTTAAGGCGTTATCTTATACAGTTCAAGATCCCCGTGCTGGGCAAACAGGTTTTGAAGCTGTCTGAGCTAAGATTTTCAAGTTATTCACATAATGAAAACCTATACTTTGTTTCGGGCGAGTTCCCCATTCAAATGCATGTAATCGTAGGAAACGCACTGTCTTGACGAAATAAAGCGTTTTTGTACAACTTCATATAAATAGCTGTAAGTTTTGATAGACGACTCAGACACAGATATTTAAGGCGTTATCTTATACAGTTCAAGATCCCCGTGCTGGGCAAACAGGTTTTGAAGCTGTTTGAGCTAAGATTTTCAAGTTATTCACATAATGAAAACCTATACTTTGTTTCGGACGAGTTCCCCATTCAAATGCATGTAATCGTAGGAAACGCACTGTCTTGACGAAATAAAGCGTTTATACAACTTCATATAAATAGCTGTAAGTCTTGATAGAAGAAGCATACACACATATTTAAGGCGTTATCTTATACAGTTCAAGATCCCCGTGCTGGGCAAACAGGTTTTGAAGCTGTCTGAGCTAAGATTTTCAAGTTATTCACATAATGAAAACCTATACTTTGTTTCGGGCGAGTTCCCCATTCAAATGCATGTAATCGTAGGAAACGCACTGTCTTGACGAAATAAAGCGTTTATACAACTTCATATAAATAGCTGTAAGTCTTGATAGAAGAAGCATACACACATATTTAAGGCGTTATCTTATACAGTTCAAGATCCCCGTGCTGGGCAAACAGGTTTTGAAGCTGTTTGAGCTAAGATTTTCAAGTTATTCACATAATGAAAACCTATACTTTGTTTCGGACGAGTTCCCCATTCAAATGCATGTAATCGTAGGAAACGCACTGTCTTGACGAAATAAAGCGTTTATACAACTTCATATAAATAGCTGTAAGTCTTGATAGAAGAAGCATACACACATATTTAAGGCGTTATCTTATACAGTTCAAGATCCCCGTGCTGGGCAAACAGGTTTTGAAGCTGTCTGAGCTAAGATTTTCAAGTTATTCACATAATGAAAACCTATACTTTGTTTCGGGCGAGTTCCCCATTCAAATGCATGTAATCGTAGGAAACGCACTGTCTTGACGAAATAAAGCGTTTTTGTACAACTTCATATAAATAGCTGTAAGTTTTGATAGACGACTCAGACACAGATATTTAAGGCGTTAGCTTATACAGTTCAAGATCCCCGTGCTGGGCAAACAGGTTATGAAGCTGTTTGAGCTAAGATTTTCAAGTTATTCACATAATGAAAACCTATACTTTGTTTCGGACGAGTTCCCCATTCAAATGCATGTAATCGTAGGAAACGCACTGTCTTGACGAAATAAAGCGTTTATACAACTTCATATAAATAGCTGTAAGTCTTGATAGAAGAAGCATACACACATATTTAAGGCGTTATCTTATACAGTTCAAGATCCCCGTGCTGGGCAAACAGGTTTTGAAGCTGTCTGAGCTAAGATTTTCAAGTTATTCACATAATGAAAACCTATACTTTGTTTCGGGCGAGTTCCCCATTCAAATGCATGTAATCGTAGGAAACGCACTGTCTTGACGAAATAAAGCGTTTTTGTACAACTTCATATAAATAGCTGTAAGTTTTGATAGACGACTCAGACACAGATATTTAAGGCGTTATCTTATACAGTTCAAGATCCCCGTGCTGGGCAAACAGGTTTTGAAGCTGTTTGAGCTAAGATTTTCAAGTTATTCACATAATGAAAACCTATACTTTGTTTCGGGCGAGTTCCCCATTCAAATGCATGTAATCGTAGGAAACGCACTGTCTTGACGAAATAAAGCGTTTTTGTACAACTTCATATAAATAGCTGTAAGTTTTGATAGACGACTCAGACACAGATATTTAAGGCGTTATCTTATACAGTTCAAGATCCCCGTGCTGGGCAAACAGGTTTTGAAGCTGTTTGAGCTAAGATTTTCAAGTTATTCACATAATGAAAACCTATACTTTGTTTCGGACGAGTTCCCCATTCAAATGCATGTAATCGTAGGAAACGCACTGTCTTGACGAAATAAAGCGTTTATACAACTTCATATAAATAGCTGTAAGTCTTGATAGAAGAAGCATACACACATATTTAAGGCGTTATCTTATACAGTTCAAGATCCCTGTGCTGGGCAAACAGGTTTTGAAGCTGTCTGAGCTAAGATTTTCAAGTTATTCACATAATGAAAACCTATACTTTGTTTCGGGCGAGTTCCCCATTCAAATGCATGTAATCGTAGGAAACGCACTGTCTTGACGAAATAAAGCGTTTTTGTACAACTTCATATAAATAGCTGTAAGTTTTGATAGACGACTCAGACACAGATATTTAAGGCGTTATCTTATACAGTTCAAGATCCCCGTGCTGGGCAAACAGGTTTTGAAGCTGTTTGAGCTAAGATTTTCAAGTTATTCACATAATGAAAACCTATACTTTGTTTCGGACGAGTTCCCCATTCAAATGCATGTAATCGTAGGAAACGCACTGTCTTGACGAAATAAAGCGTTTATACAACTTCATATAAATAGCTGTAAGTCTTGATAGAAGAAGCATACACACATATTTAAGGCGTTATCTTATACAGTTCAAGATCCCCGTGCTGGGCAAACAGGTTTTGAAGCTGTCTGAGCTAAGATTTTCAAGTTATTCACATAATGAAAACCTATACTTTGTTTCGGGCGAGTTCCCCATTCAAATGCATGTAATCGTAGGAAACGCACTGTCTTGACGAAATAAAGCGTTTTTGTACAACTTCATATAAATAGCTGTAAGTTTTGATAGACGACTCAGACACAGATATTTAAGGCGTTATCTTATACAGTTCAAGATCCCCGTGCTGGGCAAACAGGTTTTGAAGCTGTTTGAGCTAAGATTTTCAAGTTATTCACATAATGAAAACCTATACTTTGTTTCGGGCGAGTTCCCCATTCAAATGCATGTAATCGTAGGAAACGCACTGTCTTGACAAAATAAAGCATTTTTGTACAACTTCATATAAATAGCTGTAAGTCTTGATAGAAGAAGCATACACACATATTTAAGGCGTTATCTTATACAGTTCAAGATCCCCGTGCTGGGCAAACAGGTTTTGAAGCTGTTTGAGCTAGGATTTTCAAGTTATTCACATAATGAAAACCTATACTTTGTTTCGGGCGAGTTCCCCATTCAAATGCATGTAATCGTAGGAAACGCACTGTCTTGACAAAATAAAGCGTTTTTGTAGAACTTCATATAAATAGCTGTAAGTCTTGATAGAAGAAGCATACACACATATTTAAGGCGTTATCTTATACAGTTCAAGATCCCCGTGCTGGGCAAACAGGTTTTGAAGCTGTTTGAGCTAAGATTTTCAAGTTATTCACATAATGAAAACCTATACTTTGTTTCGGGCGAGTTCCCCATTCAAATGCATGTAATCGTAGGAAACGCACTGTCTTGACGAAATAAAGCGTTTTTGTACAACTTCATATAAATAGCTCTAAGTTTGGATAGACGACTCAGACACACACATTTAAGGCGTTATCTTATACAGTTCAAGATCCCCGTGCTGGACAAACAGGTTTTGCAGCTGTTTGAGCTAAGATTTTCAAGTTATTCACATAATGAAAACCTATACTTTGTTTCGGGCGAGTTCCCCATTCAAATGCATGTAATCGTAGGAAACGCACTGTCTTGACGAAATAAAGCGTTTTTGTACAACTTCATATAAATAGCTGTAAGTCTTGATAGAAGAAGCATACACACATATTTAAGGCGTTATCTTATACAGTTCAAGATCCCCGTGCTGGGCAAACAGGTTTTGAAGCTGTTTGAGCTAAGATTTTCAAGTTATTCACATAATGAAAACCTATACTTTGTTTCGGGCGAGTTCCCCATTCAAATGCATGTAATCGTAGTAAACGCACTGTCTTGACGAAATAAAGCGTTTATACAACTTCATATAAATAGCTGTAAGTCTTGATAGAAGAAGCATACACACATATTTAAGGCGTTATCTTATACAGTTCAAGATCCCCGTGCTGGGCAAAAAGGTTTTGAAGCTGTTTGAGCTAAGATTTTCAAGTTATTCACATAATGAAAACCTATACTTTGTTTCGGACGAGTTCCCCATTCAAATGCATGTAATCGTAGGAAACGCACTGTCTTGACGAAATAAAGCGTTTTTGTACAACTTCATATAAATAGCTGTAAGTCTTGATAGAAGAAGCATACACACATATTTAAGGCGTTATTTTATACAGTTCAAGATCCCCGTGCTGGGCAAAAAGGTTTTGAAGCTGTTTGAGCTAAGATTTTCAAGTTATTCACATAATGAAAACCTATACTTTGTTTCGGGCGAGTTCCCCATTCAAATGCATGTAATCGTAGGAAACGCACTGTCTTGACGAAATAAAGCGTTTTCGTACAACTTCATATAAATAGCTGTAAGTTTTGATAGACGACTCAGACACACATATTTAAGGCGTTATCTTATACAGTTCAAGATCCCCGTGCTGGGCAAACAGGTTTTGAAGCTGTTTGAGCTAAGATTTTCAAGTTATTCACATAATGAAAACCTATACTTTGTTTCGGGCGAGTTCCCCATTCAAATGCATGTAATCGTAGTAAACGCACTGTCTTGACGAAATAAAGCGTTTATACAACTTCATATAAATAGCTTTAAGTCTTGATAGAAGAAGCATTCACACATATTTAAGGCGTTATCTTATACAGTTCAAGATCCCCGTGCTGGGCAAACAGGTTTTGAAGCTGTTTGAGCTAAGATTTTCAAGTTATTCACATAATGAAAACCTATACTTTGTTTCGAGCGAGTTCCCCATTCAAAAATGCATGTAATCGTAGGAAACGCACTGTCTTGACGAAATAAAGCGTTTTTGTACAACTTCATATAAATAGCTGTAAGTCTTGATAGAAGAAGCATACACACATATTTAAGGCGTTATCTTATACAGTTCAAGATCCCCGTGCTGGGCAAACAGGTTTTGAAGCTGTTTGAGCTAAGATTTTCAAGTTATTCACATAATGAAAACCTATACTTTGTTTCGGGCGAGTTCCCCATTCAAATGCATGTAATCGTAGGAAACGCACTGTCTTGACGAAATAAAGCGTTTTTGTACAACTTCATATAAATAGCTGTAAGTCTTGATAGAAGAAGCATACACACATATTTAAGGCGTTATCTTATACAGTTCAAGATCCCCGTGCTGGGCAAACAGGTTTTGAAGCTGTCTGAGCTAAGATTTTCAAGTTATTCACATAATGAAAACCTATACTTTGTTTCGGGCGAGTTCCCCATTCAAATGCATGTAATCGTAGGAAACGCACTGTCTTGACGAAATAAAGCGTTTTTGTACAACTTCATATAAATAGCTGTAAGTCTTGATAGAAGAAGCATACACACACATTTAAAGCGTTATCTTATACAGTTCAAGATCCCCGTGCTGGGCAAACAGGTTTTGAAGCTGTTTGAGCTAAGATTTTCAAGTTATTCACATAATGAAAACCTATACTTTGTTTCGGACGAGTTCCCCATTCAAATGCATGTAATCGTAGGATACGCACTGTCTTGACGAAATAAAGCGTTTATAAAACTTCATATAAATACCTGTAAGTCTTGATAGAAGAAGCATACACACATATTTAAGGCGTTATCTTATACAGTTCAAGATCCCCGTGCTGGGCAAACAGGTTTTGAAGCTGTTTGAGCTAAGATTTTCAAGTTATTCACATAATGAAACCCTATACTTTGTTTCGGGCGAGTTCCCCATTCAAATGCATGTAATCGTAGGAAACGCACTGTCTTGACGAAATAAAGCCTTTTTGTACAACTTCATATAAATAGCTGTAAGTCTTGATAGAAGAAGCATACACACATATTTACGGCGTTATCTTACACAATTCAAGATCCCCGTGCTGGGCAAACAGGTTTTGAAGCTGTTTGAGCTAAGATTTTCAAGTTATTCACATAATGAAAACCTATACTTTGTTTCGGACGAGTTCCCCATTCAAATGCATGTAATCGTAGGAAACGCACTGTCTTGACGAAATAAAGCGTTTTTGTACAACTTCATATAAATAGCTGTAAGTCTTGATAGAAGAAGCATACACACATATTTAAGGCGTTATCTTATACAGTTCAAGATCCCCGTGCTGGGCAAACAGGTTTTGAAGCTGTTTGAGCTAAGATTTTCAAGTTATTCACATAATGAAAACCTATACTTTGTTTCGGGCGAGTTCCCCATTCAAATGCATGTAATCGTAGGAAACGCACTGTCTTGACGAAATAAAGCGTTTTTGTACAACTTCATATAAATAGCTGTAAGTCTTGATAGAAGAAGCATACACACATATTTAAGGCGTTATCTTATACAGTTCAAGATCCCCGTGCTGGGCAAACAGGTGTTGAAGCTGTTTGAGCTAAGATTTTCAAGTTATTCACATAATGAAAACCTATACTTTGTTTCGGGCGAGTTCCCCATTCAAAAATGCATGTAATCGTAGGAAACGCACTGTCTTGACGAAATAAAGCGTTTTTGTATAACTTCATATAAATAGCTGTAAGTTTTGATAGACGACTGAGACACACATATTTACGGCGTTATCTCATAGATTTCAATATCCATCCCCGTGCTGGGCAAACAGGTTTTAAAGCTGTTTGAGCTAAGATTTTCAAGTTATTCACATAATGAAAACCTATACTTTGTTTCGGACAAGTTCCCCATTCAAATGCATGTAATCGTAGGAAACGCACTGTCTTGACGAAATAAAGCCTTTTTGTACAACTTCATATAAATAGCTGTAAGTCTTGATAGAAGAAGCATACACACATATTTACGGCGTTATCTTACACAATTCAAGATCCCCGTGCTGGGCAAACAGGTTTTGAAGCTGTTTGAGCTAAGATTTTCAAGTTATTCACATAATGAAAACCTATACTTTGTTTCGGACGAGTTCCCCATTCAAATGCATGTAATCGTAGGAAACGCACTGTCTTGACGAAATACAGCGTTTTTGTACAACTTCATATAAATAGCTGTAAGTCTTGATAGAAGAAGCATACACACATATTTAAGGCGTTATCTTATACAGTTCAAGATCCCCGTGCTGGGCAAACAGGTTTTGAAGCTGTTTGAGCTAAGATTTTCAAGTTATTCACATAATGAAAACCTATACTTTATTTCGGCCGAATTCCCCCATTCAAATGAATGTAATCGTAGGAAACGCACTGTCTTGACGAAATAAAGCGTTTTTGTACAACTTCATGAATAGCTGTAAGTTTTGATAGAAGAAGCATACACACATATTTAAGGCGTTATCTTATACAGTTCAAGATCCCCGTGCTGGGCAAACAGGTTTTGAAGCTGTCTGAGCTAAGATTTTCAAGTTATTCACATAATGAAAACCTATACTTTGTTTCGGGCGAGTTCCCCATTCAAATGCATGTAATCGTAGGAAACGCACTGTCTTGACGAAATAAAGCGTTTTTGTACAACTTCATATAAATAGCTGTAAGTTTTGATAGACGACTCAGACACAGATATTTAAGGCGTTAGCTTATACAGTTCAAGATCCCCGTGCTGGGCAAACAGGTTATGAAGCTGTTTGAGCTAAGATTTTCAAGTTATTCACATAATGAAAACCTATACTTTGTTTCGGACGAGTTCCCCATTCAAATGCATGTAATCGTAGGAAACGCACTGTCTTGACGAAATAAAGCGTTTATACAACTTCATATAAATAGCTGTAAGTCTTGATAGAAGAAGCATACACACATATTTAAGGCGTTATCTTATACAGTTCAAGATCCCCGTGCTGGGCAAACAGGTTTTGAAGCTGTCTGAGCTAAGATTTTCAAGTTATTCACATAATGAAAACCTATACTTTGTTTCGGGCGAGTTCCCCATTCAAATGCATGTAATCGTAGGAAACGCACTGTCTTGACGAAATAAAGCGTTTTTGTACAACTTCATATAAATAGCTGTAAGTTTTGATAGACGACTCAGACACAGATATTTAAGGCGTTATCTTATACAGTTCAAGATCCCCGTGCTGGGCAAACAGGTTTTGAAGCTGTTTGAGCTAAGATTTTCAAGTTATTCACATAATGAAAACCTATACTTTGTTTCGGGCGAGTTCCCCATTCAAATGCATGTAATCGTAGGAAACGCACTGTCTTGACGAAATAAAGCGTTTTTGTACAACTTCATATAAATAGCTGTAAGTTTTGATAGACGACTCAGACACAGATATTTAAGGCGTTATCTTATACAGTTCAAGATCCCCGTGCTGGGCAAACAGGTTTTGAAGCTGTTTGAGCTAAGATTTTCAAGTTATTCACATAATGAAAACCTATACTTTGTTTCGGACGAGTTCCCCATTCAAATGCATGTAATCGTAGGAAACGCACTGTCTTGACGAAATAAAGCGTTTATACAACTTCATATAAATAGCTGTAAGTCTTGATAGAAGAAGCATACACACATATTTAAGGCGTTATCTTATACAGTTCAAGATCCCTGTGCTGGGCAAACAGGTTTTGAAGCTGTCTGAGCTAAGATTTTCAAGTTATTCACATAATGAAAACCTATACTTTGTTTCGGGCGAGTTCCCCATTCAAATGCATGTAATCGTAGGAAACGCACTGTCTTGACGAAATAAAGCGTTTTTGTACAACTTCATATAAATAGCTGTAAGTTTTGATAGACGACTCAGACACAGATATTTAAGGCGTTATCTTATACAGTTCAAGATCCCCGTGCTGGGCAAACAGGTTTTGAAGCTGTTTGAGCTAAGATTTTCAAGTTATTCACATAATGAAAACCTATACTTTGTTTCGGACGAGTTCCCCATTCAAATGCATGTAATCGTAGGAAACGCACTGTCTTGACGAAATAAAGCGTTTATACAACTTCATATAAATAGCTGTAAGTCTTGATAGAAGAAGCATACACACATATTTAAGGCGTTATCTTATACAGTTCAAGATCCCCGTGCTGGGCAAACAGGTTTTGAAGCTGTCTGAGCTAAGATTTTCAAGTTATTCACATAATGAAAACCTATACTTTGTTTCGGGCGAGTTCCCCATTCAAATGCATGTAATCGTAGGAAACGCACTGTCTTGACGAAATAAAGCGTTTTTGTACAACTTCATATAAATAGCTGTAAGTTTTGATAGACGACTCAGACACAGATATTTAAGGCGTTATCTTATACAGTTCAAGATCCCCGTGCTGGGCAAACAGGTTTTGAAGCTGTTTGAGCTAAGATTTTCAAGTTATTCACATAATGAAAACCTATACTTTGTTTCGGGCGAGTTCCCCATTCAAATGCATGTAATCGTAGGAAACGCACTGTCTTGACAAAATAAAGCATTTTTGTACAACTTCATATAAATAGCTGTAAGTCTTGATAGAAGAAGCATACACACATATTTAAGGCGTTATCTTATACAGTTCAAGATCCCCGTGCTGGGCAAACAGGTTTTGAAGCTGTTTGAGCTAGGATTTTCAAGTTATTCACATAATGAAAACCTATACTTTGTTTCGGGCGAGTTCCCCATTCAAATGCATGTAATCGTAGGAAACGCACTGTCTTGACAAAATAAAGCGTTTTTGTAGAACTTCATATAAATAGCTGTAAGTCTTGATAGAAGAAGCATACACACATATTTAAGGCGTTATCTTATACAGTTCAAGATCCCCGTGCTGGGCAAACAGGTTTTGAAGCTGTTTGAGCTAAGATTTTCAAGTTATTCACATAATGAAAACCTATACTTTGTTTCGGGCGAGTTCCCCATTCAAATGCATGTAATCGTAGGAAACGCACTGTCTTGACGAAATAAAGCGTTTTTGTACAACTTCATATAAATAGCTCTAAGTTTGGATAGACGACTCAGACACACACATTTAAGGCGTTATCTTATACAGTTCAAGATCCCCGTGCTGGACAAACAGGTTTTGCAGCTGTTTGAGCTAAGATTTTCAAGTTATTCACATAATGAAAACCTATACTTTGTTTCGGGCGAGTTCCCCATTCAAATGCATGTAATCGTAGGAAACGCACTGTCTTGACGAAATAAAGCGTTTTTGTACAACTTCATATAAATAGCTGTAAGTCTTGATAGAAGAAGCATACACACATATTTAAGGCGTTATCTTATACAGTTCAAGATCCCCGTGCTGGGCAAACAGGTTTTGAAGCTGTTTGAGCTAAGATTTTCAAGTTATTCACATAATGAAAACCTATACTTTGTTTCGGGCGAGTTCCCCATTCAAATGCATGTAATCGTAGTAAACGCACTGTCTTGACGAAATAAAGCGTTTATACAACTTCATATAAATAGCTGTAAGTCTTGATAGAAGAAGCATACACACATATTTAAGGCGTTATCTTATACAGTTCAAGATCCCCGTGCTGGGCAAAAAGGTTTTGAAGCTGTTTGAGCTAAGATTTTCAAGTTATTCACATAATGAAAACCTATACTTTGTTTCGGACGAGTTCCCCATTCAAATGCATGTAATCGTAGGAAACGCACTGTCTTGACGAAATAAAGCGTTTTTGTACAACTTCATATAAATAGCTGTAAGTCTTGATAGAAGAAGCATACACACATATTTAAGGCGTTATTTTATACAGTTCAAGATCCCCGTGCTGGGCAAAAAGGTTTTGAAGCTGTTTGAGCTAAGATTTTCAAGTTATTCACATAATGAAAACCTATACTTTGTTTCGGGCGAGTTCCCCATTCAAATGCATGTAATCGTAGGAAACGCACTGTCTTGACGAAATAAAGCGTTTTCGTACAACTTCATATAAATAGCTGTAAGTTTTGATAGACGACTCAGACACACATATTTAAGGCGTTATCTTATACAGTTCAAGATCCCCGTGCTGGGCAAACAGGTTTTGAAGCTGTTTGAGCTAAGATTTTCAAGTTATTCACATAATGAAAACCTATACTTTGTTTCGGGCGAGTTCCCCATTCAAATGCATGTAATCGTAGTAAACGCACTGTCTTGACGAAATAAAGCGTTTATACAACTTCATATAAATAGCTTTAAGTCTTGATAGAAGAAGCATTCACACATATTTAAGGCGTTATCTTATACAGTTCAAGATCCCCGTGCTGGGCAAACAGGTTTTGAAGCTGTTTGAGCTAAGATTTTCAAGTTATTCACATAATGAAAACCTATACTTTGTTTCGAGCGAGTTCCCCATTCAAAAATGCATGTAATCGTAGGAAACGCACTGTCTTGACGAAATAAAGCGTTTTTGTACAACTTCATATAAATAGCTGTAAGTCTTGATAGAAGAAGCATACACACATATTTAAGGCGTTATCTTATACAGTTCAAGATCCCCGTGCTGGGCAAACAGGTTTTGAAGCTGTTTGAGCTAAGATTTTCAAGTTATTCACATAATGAAAACCTATACTTTGTTTCGGGCGAGTTCCCCATTCAAATGCATGTAATCGTAGGAAACGCACTGTCTTGACGAAATAAAGCGTTTTTGTACAACTTCATATAAATAGCTGTAAGTCTTGATAGAAGAAGCATACACACATATTTAAGGCGTTATCTTATACAGTTCAAGATCCCCGTGCTGGGCAAACAGGTTTTGAAGCTGTCTGAGCTAAGATTTTCAAGTTATTCACATAATGAAAACCTATACTTTGTTTCGGGCGAGTTCCCCATTCAAATGCATGTAATCGTAGGAAACGCACTGTCTTGACGAAATAAAGCGTTTTTGTACAACTTCATATAAATAGCTGTAAGTCTTGATAGAAGAAGCATACACACACATTTAAAGCGTTATCTTATACAGTTCAAGATCCCCGTGCTGGGCAAACAGGTTTTGAAGCTGTTTGAGCTAAGATTTTCAAGTTATTCACATAATGAAAACCTATACTTTGTTTCGGACGAGTTCCCCATTCAAATGCATGTAATCGTAGGATACGCACTGTCTTGACGAAATAAAGCGTTTATAAAACTTCATATAAATACCTGTAAGTCTTGATAGAAGAAGCATACACACATATTTAAGGCGTTATCTTATACAGTTCAAGATCCCCGTGCTGGGCAAACAGGTTTTGAAGCTGTTTGAGCTAAGATTTTCAAGTTATTCACATAATGAAACCCTATACTTTGTTTCGGGCGAGTTCCCCATTCAAATGCATGTAATCGTAGGAAACGCACTGTCTTGACGAAATAAAGCCTTTTTGTACAACTTCATATAAATAGCTGTAAGTCTTGATAGAAGAAGCATACACACATATTTACGGCGTTATCTTACACAATTCAAGATCCCCGTGCTGGGCAAACAGGTTTTGAAGCTGTTTGAGCTAAGATTTTCAAGTTATTCACATAATGAAAACCTATACTTTGTTTCGGACGAGTTCCCCATTCAAATGCATGTAATCGTAGGAAACGCACTGTCTTGACGAAATAAAGCGTTTTTGTACAACTTCATATAAATAGCTGTAAGTCTTGATAGAAGAAGCATACACACATATTTAAGGCGTTATCTTATACAGTTCAAGATCCCCGTGCTGGGCAAACAGGTTTTGAAGCTGTTTGAGCTAAGATTTTCAAGTTATTCACATAATGAAAACCTATACTTTGTTTCGGGCGAGTTCCCCATTCAAATGCATGTAATCGTAGGAAACGCACTGTCTTGACGAAATAAAGCGTTTTTGTACAACTTCATATAAATAGCTGTAAGTCTTGATAGAAGAAGCATACACACATATTTAAGGCGTTATCTTATACAGTTCAAGATCCCCGTGCTGGGCAAACAGGTGTTGAAGCTGTTTGAGCTAAGATTTTCAAGTTATTCACATAATGAAAACCTATACTTTGTTTCGGGCGAGTTCCCCATTCAAAAATGCATGTAATCGTAGGAAACGCACTGTCTTGACGAAATAAAGCGTTTTTGTATAACTTCATATAAATAGCTGTAAGTTTTGATAGACGACTGAGACACACATATTTACGGCGTTATCTCATAGATTTCAATATCCATCCCCGTGCTGGGCAAACAGGTTTTAAAGCTGTTTGAGCTAAGATTTTCAAGTTATTCACATAATGAAAACCTATACTTTGTTTCGGACAAGTTCCCCATTCAAATGCATGTAATCGTAGGAAACGCACTGTCTTGACGAAATAAAGCCTTTTTGTACAACTTCATATAAATAGCTGTAAGTCTTGATAGAAGAAGCATACACACATATTTACGGCGTTATCTTACACAATTCAAGATCCCCGTGCTGGGCAAACAGGTTTTGAAGCTGTTTGAGCTAAGATTTTCAAGTTATTCACATAATGAAAACCTATACTTTGTTTCGGACGAGTTCCCCATTCAAATGCATGTAATCGTAGGAAACGCACTGTCTTGACGAAATACAGCGTTTTTGTACAACTTCATATAAATAGCTGTAAGTCTTGATAGAAGAAGCATACACACATATTTAAGGCGTTATCTTATACAGTTCAAGATCCCCGTGCTGGGCAAACAGGTTTTGAAGCTGTTTGAGCTAAGATTTTCAAGTTATTCACATAATGAAAACATATACTTTGTTTCGGGCGAGTTCCCCATTCAAAAATGCATGTAATCGTAGGAAACGCACTGTCTTGACGAAATAAAGCGTTTTTGTACAACTTCATATAAATAGCTGTAAGTCTTGATAGAAGAAGCATACACACATATTTAAGGCGTTATCTTAAATATGTTTGTATGCTGCTTCTATCAAGACTCTTAGCTCAAACAGCTTCAAAACCTGTTTGCCCAGCACGGGGATCTTGAATTGTATAAGATAACGCCGTAAATATGTGTGTATGCTTCTTCTATCAAGACTTACAGCTATTTATATGAAGTTGTACAAAAACGATTTATTTCGTCAAGACAGTGCGTTTCCTACGATTACATGAATTTGAATGGGGCAATCCGCCCCAAACAAAGTATAGGTTTTCATTATGTGAATAACTTGAAAATCTTAGCTCAAACAGCTTCAAAACCTGTTTGCCCAGCACGGGGATGGATATTGAATTCTATAAGATAACGCCGTAAATATGTGTGTATGCTTCTTCTATCAAGACTTACCGCTATTTATATGAAGTTGTACAAAAAGGCTTTATTTCGTCAAGACAGTGCGTTTCCTACGATTACCTGCATTTGAATGGGGGAATTCGCCCGAAACAAAGTATAGGTTTTCATTATGTGAATAACTTGAAAATCTTAGCTCAAACAGCTTCAAAACCTGTTTGCCCAGCACGGGGATCTTGAATTGTATGAGATAACGCCGTAAATATGTGTGTCTGAGTCTTCTATCAAAACTTACAGCTATTCATGAAGTTGTACAAAAACGCTTTATTTCGTCAAGACAGTGCGTTTCCTACGATTACATTCATTTGAATGGGGGAATTCGGCCGAAATAAAGTATAGGTTTTCATTATGTGAATAACTTGAAAATCTTAGCTCAAACAGCTTCAAAACCTGTTTGTCAAGAACGGGGATCTTGAATTGTATAAGAGATACAATTATGTGTGTATGCTTCTTCTATCAAGACTTGCATCTATTTATATAGAGTTGTACAAAAACGCTTTATTTCGTAAAGACAGTGCGTTTCCTATGATTACATGCATTTCAATGGGGGAATTCGCCCGAAACAAAGTATAGGTTTTCATTATGTGAATAACTTGAAAATCTTAGCTCAAACAGCTTCAAAACCTGTTTGCCCAGCACGGGTATCTTGAATTGTATGAGATAACAACGTAAATATGTGTGTATGCTTCTTCTATCAAGACTTACAGCTATTTATATGAAGTTGTACAAAAACGCTTTATTTCGTCAAGACAGTGCGTTTCCTACGATTACATGCATTTGAATGGGGGAATTCGCCAAAAACAAAGTATAGGTTTTCATTATGTGAATAACTTGAAAATCTTAGCTCAAACAGCTTCAAAACCTGTTTGCCCAGCACGGGGATGGATATTGAATTCTATAAGAGAAAACCAGAAATATGTGTGTATGCTTCTTCTATCAGGACTTACATCTATTTATATAAAGTTGTACAAAAACGCTTTATTTCGTCAAGACAGTGCGTTTCCTACGATTACATGCATTTGAATGGGGAATTCGGCCGAAACAAAATATAGGTTTTCATTATGTGAATAACTTGAAAATCTTAGCTCAAACAGCTTCAAAACCTGTTTGCCCAGCACGGGGATCTTGAATTGTATAAGAGAAAGCCACAAATATGTGTGTATGCTTCTTCTATCAAGACTTACAGCTATTTATATGAAGTTGTACAAAAACGCTTTATTTCGTCAAGACAGTGCGTTTCCTACAATTACATGCATTTGAATGGGGTTATTAGCCCGAAACAAAGTATAGGTTTTCATTATGTGAATAACTTGAAAATCTTAGCTCAAACAGCTTCAAAACCTGTTTGCCCAGCACGGGGATCTTGAATTGTATGAGATAACGCCGTAAATATGTGTGTATGCTTCGTCTATCAAGACTTACAGCTATTTATATGAAGTTGTACAAAAACGCTTTATTTCGTAAAGACAGTGTGTTTCCTACGATTACATGCATTTCAATGGGGGAATTCGCCCGAAACAAAGTATAGGTTTTCATTATGTGAATAACTTGAAAATCTTAGCTCAAACAGCTTCAAAACCTGTTTGCCCAGCACGGGGATCTTGAATTGTATAAGATAACAACGTAAATATGTGTGTCTGAGTCTTCTATCAAAACTTACAGCTATTTATATGAAGTTGTACAAAAACGCTTTATTTCGTCAAGACAGTGCGTTTCCTACGATTACATGCATTTCAATGGGAGAATGCGCCCGAAACAAAGTATAGGTTTTCATTATGTGAATAACTTGAAAATCTTAGCTCAAACAGCTTCAAAACCTGTTTGCCCAGCACGGGGATCTTGAATTGTATAAGAGAAAGCCATAAATATGTGTGTATGCTTCGTCTATCAAGACTTACAGCTATTTATATGAAGTTGTACAAAAATTCTTTATTTCGTCAAGACAGTGTGTTTCCTACGATTACATGCATTTCAATGGGGGAATTCGCCCGAAACAAAGTATAGGTTTTCATTATGTGAAAAACTTGAAAATCTTGGCTCAAACAGCTTCAAAACCTGTTTGCCCAGAACGGGGATCTTGAATTGTATAAGAGATACAATTATGTGTGTATGCTTCTTCTATCAAGACTTGCATCTATTTATATAAAGTTGTACAAAAACGCTTTATTTCGTCAAGACAGTGCGTTTCCTACGATTACATGCATTTGAATGGGGAATTCGGCCGAAACAAAATATAGGTTTTCATTATGTGAATAACTTGAAAATCTTAGCTCAAACAGCTTCAAAACCTGTTTGCCCAGCACGGGGATCTTGAATTGTATAAGAGAAAGCCACAAATATGTGTGTATGCTTCTTCTATCAAGACTTACAGCTATTTATATGAAGTTGTACAAAAACGCTTTATTTCGTCAAGACAGTGCGTTTCCTACAATTACATGCATTTGAATGGGGTTATTAGCCCAAAACAAAGTATAGGTTTTCATTATGTGAATAACTTGAAAATCTTAGCTCAAACAGCTTCAAAACCTGTTTGCCCAGCACGGGTATCTTGAATTGTATGAGATAACAACGTAAATATGTGTGTATGCTTCTTCTATCAAGACTTACAGCTATTTATATGAAGTTGTACAAAAACGCTTTATTTCGTCAAGACAGTGCGTTTCCTACGATTACATGCATTTGAATGGGGGAATTCGCCAAAAACAAAGTATAGGTTTTCATTATGTGAATAACTTGAAAATCTTAGCTCAAACAGCTTCAAAACCTGTTTGCCCAGCACGGGGATGGATATTGAATTCTATAAGAGAAAACCACAAATATGTGTGTATGCTTCTTCTATCAGGACTTACATCTATTTATATAAAGTTGTACAAAAACGCTTTATTTCGTCAAGACAGTGCGTTTCCTACGATTACATGCATTTGAATGGGGAATTCGGCCGAAACAAAATATAGGTTTTCATTATGTGAATAACTTGAAAATCTTAGCTCAAACAGCTTCAAAACCTGTTTGCCCAGCACGGGGATCTTGAATTGTATAAGAGAAAGCCACAAATATGTGTGTATGCTTCTTCTATCAAGACTTACAGCTATTTATATGAAGTTGTACAAAAACGCTTTATTTCGTCAAGACAGTGCGTTTCCTACAATTACATGCATTTGAATGGGGTTATTAGCCCAAAACAAAGTATAGGTTTTCATTATGTGAATAACTTGAAAATCTTAGCTCAAACAGCTTCAAAACCTGTTTGCCCAGCACGGGGATCTTGAATTGTATAAGAGAAAGCCACAAATATGTGTGTATGCTTCTTCTATCAAGACTTACAGCTATTTATATGAAGTTGTACAAAAACGCTTTATTTCGTCAAGACAGTGCGTTTCCTACGATTACATGCATTTCAATGGGGGAATTCGCCCGAAACAAAGTATAGGTTTTCATTATGTGAATAACTTGAAAATCTTAGCTCAAACAGCTTCAAAACCTGTTTGCCCAGCACGGGGATCTTGAATTGTATGAGATAACAACGTAAATATGTGTGTATGCTTCTTCTATCAAGACTTACAGCTATTTATATGAAGTTGTACAAAAACGCTTTATTTCGTCAAGACAGTGCGTTTCCTACGATTACATGCATTTCAATGGGGGAATTCGGCCGAAACAAAGTATAGGTTTTCATTATGTGAATAAGTTGAAAATCTTAGCTCAAACACTTCAAAACCTGTTTGCCCAGAACGGGGATCTTGAATTGTATAAGAGATACAATTATGTGTGTATGCTTCTTCTATCAAGACTTGCATCTATTTATATAAAGTTGTACAAAAACGCTTTATTTCGTCAAGACAGTGCGTTTCCTACGATTACATGCATTTGAATGGGGAATTCGGCCGAAACAAAATATAGGTTTTCATTATGTGAATAACTTGAAAATCTTAGCTCAAACAGCTTCAAAACCTGTTTGCCCAGCACGGGGATCTTGAATTGTATAAGAGAAAGCCACAAATATGTGTGTATGCTTCTTCTATCAAGACTTACAGCTATTTATATGAAGTTGTACAAAAACGCTTTATTTCGTCAAGACAGTGCGTTTCCTACAATTACATGCATTTGAATGGGGTTATTAGCCCAAAACAAAGTATAGGTTTTCATTATGTGAATAACTTGAAAATCTTAGCTCAAACAGCTTCAAAACCTGTTTGCCCAGCACGGGTATCTTGAATTGTATGAGATAACAACGTAAATATGTGTGTATGCTTCTTCTATCAAGACTTACAGCTATTTATATGAAGTTGTACAAAAACGCTTTATTTCGTCAAGACAGTGCGTTTCCTACGATTACATGCATTTGAATGGGGGAATTCGCCAAAAACAAAGTATAGGTTTTCATTATGTGAATAACTTGAAAATCTTAGCTCAAACAGCTTCAAAACCTGTTTGCCCAGCACGGGGATGGATATTGAATTCTATAAGAGAAAACCACAAATATGTGTGTATGCTTCTTCTATCAGGACTTACATCTATTTATATAAAGTTGTACAAAAACGCTTTATTTCGTCAAGACAGTGCGTTTCCTACGATTACATGCATTTGAATGGGGAATTCGGCCGAAACAAAATATAGGTTTTCATTATGTGAATAACTTGAAAATCTTAGCTCAAACAGCTTCAAAACCTGTTTGCCCAGCACGGGGATCTTGAATTGTATAAGAGAAAGCCACAAATATGTGTGTATGCTTCTTCTATCAAGACTTACAGCTATTTATATGAAGTTGTACAAAAACGCTTTATTTCGTCAAGACAGTGCGTTTCCTACAATTACATGCATTTGAATGGGGTTATTAGCCCAAAACAAAGTATAGGTTTTCATTATGTGAATAACTTGAAAATCTTAGCTCAAACAGCTTCAAAACCTGTTTGCCCAGCACGGGGATCTTGAATTGTATAAGAGAAAGCCACAAATATGTGTGTATGCTTCTTCTATCAAGACTTACAGCTATTTATATGAAGTTGTACAAAAACGCTTTATTTCGTCAAGACAGTGCGTTTCCTACGATTACATGCATTTCAATGGGGGAATTCGCCCGAAACAAAGTATAGGTTTTCATTATGTGAATAACTTGAAAATCTTAGCTCAAACAGCTTCAAAACCTGTTTGCCCAGCACGGGGATCTTGAATTGTATGAGATAACAACGTAAATATGTGTGTATGCTTCTTCTATCAAGACTTACAGCTATTTATATGAAGTTGTACAAAAACGCTTTATTTCGTCAAGACAGTGCGTTTCCTACGATTACATGCATTTCAATGGGGGAATTCGGCCGAAACAAAGTATAGGTTTTCATTATGTGAATAAGTTGAAAATCTTAGCTCAAACACTTCAAAACCTGTTTGCCCAGAACGGGGATCTTGAATTGTATAAGAGATACAATTATGTTTGTATGCTTCTTCTATCAAGACTTACAGCTATTTATATGAAGTTGTACAAAAAGGCTTTATTTCGTCAAGACAGTGCGTTTCCTACGATTACATGCATTTGAATGGGGGAATTCGGCCGAAACAAAGTATAGGTTTTCATTATGTGAATAACTTGAAAATCTTAGCTCAAACAGCTTCAAAACCTGTTTGCCCAGCACGGGGATGGATATTGAATTCTATAAGATAACGCCGTAAATATGTGTGTCTGATTCTTCTATCAAAACTTACAGCTATTTATATGAAGTTGTACAAAAAGGCTTTATTTCGTCAAGACAGTGCGTTTCCTACGATTACATGCATTTGAATTGGGCAATTCGCCCCAAACAAAGTATAGGTTTTCATTATGTGAATAACTTGAAAATCTTAGCTCAAACAGCTTCAAACCCTGTTTGCCCAGCACGGGGATGGATATTGAATCCTATAAGATAACGCCGTAAATATGTGTGTATGCTTCTTCTATCAAGACTTACCGCTATTTATATGAAGTTGTACAAAAACGCTTTATTTCGTCAAGACAGTGCGTTTCCTACGATTACATGCATTTGAATGGGGGAATTCGCCCGAAACAAAGTATAGGTTTTCATTATGTGAATAACTTGAAAATCTTAGCTCAAACAGCTTCAAAACCTGTTTGCCCAGCACGGGGATCTTGAATTGTATGAGATAACGCCGTAAATATGTGTGTCTGAGTCTTCTATCAAAACTTACAGCTATTTATGAAGTTGTACAAAAACGTTTTATTTCATCAAGACAGTGCGTTTCCTACGATTACATTCATTTGAATGGGGGAATTCGCCCGAAACAAAGTATAAGTTTTCATTATGTGAATAAGTTGAAAATCTTAGCTCAAACAGCTTCAAAACCTGTTTGCCCAGCACGGGGATCTTGAATTGTATGAGATAACAACGTAAATATGTGTGTATGCTTCTTCTATCAAGACTTACAGCTATTTATATGAAGTTGTACAAAAACGCTTTATTTCGTCAAGACAGTGCGTTTCCTACGATTACATGCATTTGAATGGGGCAATTCGCCCGAAACAAAGTATAGGTTTTCATTATGTGAATAAGTTGAAAATCTTAGCTCAAACAGCTTCAAAACCTGTTTGCCCAGCACGGGGATCTTGAATTGTATGAGATAACAACGTAAATATGTGTGTCTGCGTCTTCTATAGAAACTTACAGCTATTTATATGAAATTGTACAAAAACGCTTTATTTCGTCAAGACAGTGCGTTTCCTACAATTACATGCATTTGAATGGGGGAATTCGCCCGAAACAAAGTATAGGTTTTCATTATGTGAATAACTTGAAAATCTTAGCTCAAACAGCTTCAAAACCTGTTTGCCCAGCACGGGGATCTTGAATTGTATGAGATAACAACGTAAATATGTGTGTATGCTTCTTCTATCAAGACTTACAGCTATTTATATGAAGTTGTACAAAAACGCTTTATTTCGTCAAGACAGTGCGTTTCCTACGATTACATGCATTTGAATGAGGGAATTCGCCCAAAACAAAGTTTAGGTTTTCATTATGTGAATAACTTGAAAATCTTGGCTCAAACAGCTTCAAAACCTGTTTGCCCAGCACGGGGATCTTGAATTGTATGAGATAACAACGTAAATATGTGTGTATGCTTCTTCTATCAAGACTTACAGCTATTTATATGAAGTTGTACAAAAACGCTTTATTTCGTCAAGACAGTGCGTTTCCTACAATTACATGCATTTGAATGGGGTTATTAGCCCAAAACAAAGTATAGGTTTTCATTATGTGAATAACTTGAAAATCTTAGCTCAAACAGCTTCAAAACCTGTTTGCCCAGCACGGGGATCTTGAATTGTATAAGAGAAAGCCACAAATATGTGTGTATGCTTCGTCTATCAAGACTTACAGCTATTTATATGAAGTTGTACAAAAACGCTTTATTTCGTAAAGACAGTGTGTTTCCTACGATTACATGCATTTCAATGGGGGAATTCGCCCGAAACAAAGTATAGGTTTTCATTATGTGAATAACTTGAAAATCTTAGCTCAAACAGCTTCAAAACCTGTTTGCCCAGCACGGGGATCTTGAATTGTATGAGATAACAACGTAAATATGTGTGTATGCTTCTTCTATCAAGAACTTACAGCTATTTATATGAAGTTGTACAAAAACGCTTTATTTCGTCAAGACAGTGCGTTTCCTACGATTACATGCATTTGAATGAGGGAATTCGCCCAAAACAAAGTTTAGGTTTTCATTATGTGAATAACTTGAAAATCTTAGCTCAAACAGCTTCAAAACCTGTTTGCCCAGCACGGGGATCTTGAATTGTATAAGAGAAAGCCACAAATATGTGTGTATGCTTCTTCTATCAAGACTTACAGCTATTTATATGAAGTTGTACAAAAACGCTTTATTTCGTCAAGACAGAGCGTTTCCTACGATTACATGCATTTGAATTGGGCAATTCGCCCCAAACAAAGTATAGGTTTTCATTATGTGAATAACTTAAAAATCTTAGCTCAAAAAGCTTCAAAACCCGTTTGCCCAGCACGGGGATGGATATTGAATTCTATAAGATAACGCCGTAAATATGTGTGTCTGAGTCTTCTATCAAGACTTACAGCTATTTATATGAAGTTGTACAAAAAGGCTTTATTTCGTCAAGACAGTGCGTTTCCTACGATTACATGCATTTGAATGGGGGAATTCGGCCGAAACAAAGTATAGGTTTTCATTATGTGAATAACTTGAAAATCTTAGCTCAAACAGCTTCAAAACCTGAGTGCCCAGCACGGGGATGGATATTGAATTCTATAAGATAACGCCGTAAATATGTGTGTATGCTTCTTCTATCAAGACTTACCGCTATTTATATGAAGTTGTACAAAAACGCTTTATTTTGTCAAGACAGTGCGTTTCCTACGATTACCTGCATTTGAATGGGGGAATTCGCCCGAAACAAAGTATAGGTTTTCATTATGTGAATAACTTGAAAATCTTAGCTCAAACAGCTTCAAAACCTGTTTGCCCAGCACGGGGATCTTGAATTGTATGAGATAACGCCGTAAATATGTGTGTCTGAGTCTTCTATCAAAACTTACAGCTATTTATGAAGTTGTACAAAAACGCTTTATTTCGTCAAGACAGTGCGTTTCCTACGATTACATTCATTTGAATGGGGGAATTCGGCCGAAATAAAGTATAGGTTTTCATTATGTGAATAACTTGAAAATCTTAGCTCAAACAGCTTCAAAACCTGTTTGCCCAGCACGGGGATCTTGAATTGTATGAGATAACAACGTAAATATGTGTCTCTGAGTCTTCTATCAAAACTTACAGCTATTTATATGAAGTTGTACAAACACGCTTTATTTCGTCAAGACAGTGCGTTTCCTACGATTACATGCATTTCAATGGGGGAATGCGCCCGAAACAAAGTATAGGTTTTCATTATGTGAATAACTTGAAAATCTTAGCTCAAACAGCTTCAAAACCTGTTTGCCCAGCACGGGGATCTTGAATTGTATAAGAGAAAGCCATAAATATGTGTGTATGCTTCTTCTATCAAGACTTACAGCTATTTATATGAAGTTGTACAAAAATTCTTTATTTCGTCAAGACAGAGTGTTTCCTACGATTACATGCATTTCAATGGGGGAATTCGCCCGAAACAAAGTATAGGTTTTCATTATGTGAATAACTTGAAAATCTTGGCTCAAACAGCTTCAAAACCTGTTTGCCCAGAACGGGGATCTTGAATTGTATAAGAGATACAATTATGTGTGTATGCTTCTTCTATCAAGACTTACAGCTATTTATATGAAGTTGTACAAAAATTCTTTATTTCGTCAAGACAGTGCGTTTCCTACGATTACATGCATTTGAATGGGGGAATTCGGCCGAAACAAAATATAGGTTTTCATTATGTGAATAAGTTGAAAATCTTAGCTCAAACAGCTTCGAAACCTGTTTGCCCAGCACGGGGATCTTGAATTGTACAAGATAACGCCGTAAATATGTGTGTATGCTTCTTCTATAAAGACTTACAGCTATTTATATGAAGTTGTACAAAAACGCTTTATTTCGTCAAGACAGTGCGTTTCCTACGATTACATGCATTTGAATGGGGGAATTCACCCGAAACAAAGTATAGGTTTTCATTATGTGAATAACTTGAAAATCTTAGCTCAAACAGCTTCAAAACCTGTTTGCCAAGAACGGGGATCTTGAATTGTATAAGAGATACAATTATGTTTGTATGCTTCTTCTATCAAGACTTACAGCTATTTATATGAAGTTGTACAAAAAGGCTTTATTTCGTCAAGACAGTGCGTTTCCTACGATTACATGCATTTGAATGGGGGAATTCGGCAGAAACAAAGTATAGGTTTTCATTATGTGAATAAGTTGAAAATCTTAGCTCAAACAGCTTCAAAACCTGTTTGCCCAGAACGGGGATCTTGAATTGTATAAGAGATACAATTATGTGTGTATGCTTCTTCTATCAAGACTTACAGCTATTTATATGAAGTTGTACAAAAAGGCTTTATTTCGTCAAGACAGTGCGTTTCCTACGATTACATGCATTTGAATGGGGGAATTCGGCCGAAACAAAGTATAGGTTTGCATTATGTGAATAAATTGAAAGTCTTAGCTCAAACAGCTTCAAAACCTGTTTGCCCAGCACGGGGATATTGAATTGTATGAGATAACGCCGTAAATATGTGTGTCTGAGTCTTCTATCCAAACTTACAGCTATTTATATGAGTTGTACAAAAACGCTTTATTTCGTCAAGACAGTGCGTTTCCTACGATTACATGCATTTGAATGGGGGAATTCGCCCGAAACAAAGTATAGGTTTTCATTATGTGAATAACTTGAAAATCTTAGCTCAAACAGCTTCAAAACCTGTTTGCCCAGCACGGGGATTTTGAATTGTATAAGAGAAAGCCACAAATATGTGTGTTTGCTTCTTCTATCAAAACTTACAGCTATTTATATGACGTTCTACAAAAACGCTTTATTTCGTCAAGAAAGTGCGTTTCCTACGATTACATGCATTTGAATGGAGGAATTCGCCACAAACAAAGTATAGGTTTTCATTATGTGAATAACTTGAAAATCTTAGCTCAAACAGCTTCAAAACCTGAGTGCCCAGCACGGGGATCTTGAATTGTATAAGAGAAAGTCACAAATATGTGTGAATGCTTCTTCTATCAAGACTTACAGCTATTTATATGAAGATGTACAAAAATTCTTTATTTCGTCAAGACAGTGCGTTTCCTACGATTACATGCATTTGAATGGGGGAATTCGCCCGAAACAAAGTATAGGTTTTCATTATGTGAATAACTTGAAAATCTTAGCTCAAACAGCTTCAAAACCTGTTTGCCCAGCACGGGGATCTTGAACTGTATAAGATAACGCCTTAAATATGTGTGTATGCTTCTTCTATCAAGACTTACAGCTATTTATATGAGTTGTACAAAAACCCTTTATTTCGTCAAGACAGTGCGTTTCCTACGATTACATGCATTTGAATGGGGCAATTCGCCCGAAACAAAGTATAGGTTTTCATTATGTGAATAACTTGAAAATCTTAGCTCAAACAGCTTCAAAACCTGTTTGCCCAGCACGGGGATTTTGAATTGTATAAGAGATACAATTATGTGTGTATGCTTCTTCTATCAATACTTACAGCTATTTATATGAAGTTGTACAAAAAGGCTTTATTTCGTCAAGACAGTGCGTTTCCTACGATTACATGCATTTGAATGGGGCAATTCGGCCGAAACAAAGTATAGGTTTTCATTATGTGAATAACTTGAAAATCTTAGCTCAAACAGCTTCAAAACCTGTTTGCCCAGCACGGGGATTTTGAATTGTATAAGAGAAAGCCACAAATATGTGTGTATGCTTCTTCTATCAAGACTTACAGCTATTTATATGAAGTTGTACAAAAACGCTTTATTTCGTCAAGACAGTGCGTTTCCTACGATTACATGCATTTGAATGGGGGAATTCGCCCGAAACAAAGTATAGGTTTTCATTATGTGAATAACTTGAAAATCTTAGCTCAAACAGCTTCAAAACCTGTTTGCCCAGCACGGGGATCTTGAATTGTATGAGATAACAACGTAAATATGTGTGTCTGAGTCTTCTATCAAAACTTACAGCTATTTATATGAAGTTGTACAAAAACGCTTTATTTCGTCAAGACTGCGTTTCCTACGATTACATGCATTTCAATGGGGGAATGGGCCCGAAAAAAAGTATAGGTTTTCATTATGTGAATAACTTGAAAATCTTAGCTCAAACAGCTTCAAAACCTGTTTGCCAAGCACGGGGATCTTGAACTGTATAAGAGAAAGCCATAAATATGTGTGTATGCTTCGTCTATCAAGACTTACAGCTATTTATATGAAGTCGTACAAAAAGGCTTTATTTCGTCAAGACAGTGCGTTTCCTACGATTACATGCATTTCAATGGGGGAATGCGCCCGAAACAAAGTATAGGTTTTCATTATGTGAATAACTTGAAAATCTTAGCTCAAACAGCTTCAAAACCTGTTTGCCCAGCACGGGGATCTTGAATTGTATAAGAGAAAGCCATAAATATGTGTGTATGCTTCGTCTATCAAGACTTACAGCTATTTATATGAAGTTGTACAAAAACGCTTTATTTCGTCAAGACAGTGCGTTTCCTACGATTACATGCATTTGAATGGGGGAATTCGGCAGAAACAAAGTATAGGTTTTCATTATGTGAATAACTTGAAAATCTTAGCTCAAACAGCTTCAAAACCTCTTTGCCCAGAACGGGGATCTTGAATTGTATAAGAGATACAATTATGTGTGTATGCTTCTTCTAACAAGACTTACAGCTATTTATATGAAGTTGTACAAAAACCCTTTATTTCGTCAAAACAGTGCGTTTCCTACGATTACATGCATTTGAATGGGGGAATTCGGCCGAAACAAAGTATAGGTTTTCATTATGTGAATAACTTGAAAGTCTTAGCTCAAACAGCTTCAAAACCTGTTTGCCCAGCACGGGGATATTGAATTGTATGAGATAACTCCGTAAATATGTGTGTCTGAGTCTTCTATCCAAACTTACAGCTATTTATATGAGTTGTACAAAAACGCTTTATTTCGTCAAGACAGTGCGTTTCCTACGATTACATGCATTTGAATGGGGGAATTCGCCCGAAACAAAGTATAGGTTTTCATTATGTGAATAACTTGAAAATCTTAGCTCAAACAGCTTCAAAACCTGTTTTCCCAGCACGGGGATTTTGAATTGTATAAGAGAAAGCCACAAATATGTGTGTATGCTTCTTCTATCAAAACTTACAGCTATTTATATGAAGTTGTACAAAAACGCTTTATTTCGTCAAGAAAGTGCGTTTCCTACGATTACATGCATTTGAATGGGGGAATTCGCCCAAAACAAAGTATAGGTTTTCATTATGTGAATAACTTGAAAATCTTAGCTCAAACAGCTTCAAAACCTGAGTGCCCAGCACGGGGGATCTTGAATTGTATAAGAGAAAGCCACAAATATGTGTGTATGCTTCTTCTATCAAGACTTACAGCTATTTATATGAAGATGTACAAAAATTCTTTATTTCGTCAAGACAGTGCGTTTCCTACGATTACATGCATTTGAATGGGGGAATTCGCCCGAAACAAAGTATAGGTTTTCATTATGTGAATAACTTGAAAATCTTAGCTCAAACAGCTTCAAAACCTGTTTGCCCAGCACGGGGATGGATATTGAATTCTATAAGAGAAAACCACAAATATGTGTGTATGCTTCTTCTATCAAGACTTACATCTATTTATACAAAGCTGTACAAAAACGCTTTATTTCGTCAAGACAGTGCGTTTCCTACGATTACATGCATTTGAATGAGGGAATTCGCCCGAAACAAAGTATAGGTTTTCATTATGTGAATAACTTTAAAATCTTAGCTCAAACAGCTTCAAAACCTGTTTGCCCAGCACGGGGATGGATATTGAATTCTATCAGATAACGCCGTAAATATGTGTGTCTGAGTCTTCTATCCAAACTTACAGCTATTTATATGAGTTGTACAAAAACCCTTTATTTCGTCAAGACAGTGCGTTTCCTACGATTACATGCATTTGAATGGGGCAATTCGCCCGAAACAAAGTATAGGTTTTCATTATGTGAATAACTTGAAAATCTTAGCTCAAACAGCTTCAAAACCTGTTTGCCCAGCACGGGGATGGATATCGAATTCTATAAGATAACGCCGTAAATATGTGTGTCTGAGTCTTGTATTAAAACTTACAGCTATCTATATGAAGTTGTACAAAAACGCTTTATTTCGTCAAGACAGTGCGTTTCCTACGATTACATGCATTTGAATGGGGGAATTCGCCCGAAACAAAGTATAGGTTTTCATTATGTGAATAACTTGAAAATCTTAGCTCAAACAGCTTCAAAACCTCTTTCCCCAGCACGGGGATATTGAATTGTATAAGAAAAAGCCAAAAATATGTGTGTATGCTTCTTCTATCAAGACTTACATCTATTTATATAAAGTTGTACAAAAACGCTTTATTTCGTCAAGACAGTGCGTTTCCTACGATTACATGCATTTGAATGGGGCAATTCGCCCGAAAAAAAGTATAGGTTTTCATTATGTGAATAACTTGAAAATCTTAGCTCAAACAGCTTCAAAACCTGTTTGCCCAGCACGGGGATTTTGAATTGTATAAGATAACGCCGTAAATATGTGTGTATGCTTCTTCTATCAAGACTTAAAGCTTTTTATATGAAGCTGTAAAAAAACGCTTTATTTCGTCAAGACAGTGCGTTTCCTACGATTACATGCATTTGAATGGGGCAATTCGCCCGAAACAAAGTATAGGTTTTCATTATGTGAATAACTTGAAAATCTTAGCTCAAACAGCTTCAAAACCTGTTTGCCCAGCACGGGGATGGATATTGAATTCTATCAGATAACGCCGTAAATATGTGTGTCTGAGTCTTCTATCCAAACTTACAGCTATTTATATGAGTTGTACAAAAACCCTTTATTTCGTCAAGACAGTGCGTTTCCTACGATTACATGCATTTGAATGGGGGAATTCGCCCGAAACAAAGTATAGGTTTTCATTATGTGAATAACTTGAAAATCTTAGCTCAAACAGCTTCAAAACCTGTTTGCCCAGCACGGGGATCTTGAACTGTATAAGATAACGCCGTAAATATGTGTGTCTGAGTCTTCTATTAAAACTTACAGCTATCTATATGAAGTTGTACAAAAACGCTTTATTTCGTCAAGACAGTGCGTTTCCTACGATTACATGCATTTGAATGGGGGAATTCGGCCAAAACAAAGTATAGGTTTTCATTATGTGAATAACTTGAAAATCTTAGCTCAAACAGCTTCAAAACCTGTTTGCCCAGCACGGGGATTTTGAATTGTATAAGAGATACAATTATGTGTGTATGCTTCTTCTATCAATACTTACAGCTATTTATATGAAGTTGTACAAAAAGGCTTTATTTCGTCAAGACAGTGCGTTTCCTACGATTACATGCATTTGAATGGGGCAATTCGGCCGAAACAAAGTATAGGTTTTCATTATGTGAATAACTTGAAAATCTTAGCTCAAACAGCTTCAAAACCTGTTTGCCCAGCACGGGGATCTTGAATTGTATAAGAGAAAGCCACAAATATGTGTGTATGCTTCTTCTATCAAGACTTACAGCTATTTATATGAAGTTGTACAAAAACGCTTTATTTCGTCAAGACAGTGCGTTTCCTACGATTACATGCATTTGAATGGGGGAATTCGCCCGAAACAAAGTATAGGTTTTCATTATGTGAATAAGTTGAAAATCTTAGCTCAAACAGCTTCAAAACCTGTTTGCCCAGCACGGGGATGGATATTGAATTCTATAAGATAACGCCGTGAATATGTGTGTCTGAGTCTTCTATCAAAACTTACAGCTATTTATGAAGTTGTACAAAAACGCTTTATTTCGTCAAGACAGTGCGTTTCCTACGATTACATGCATTTGAATGGGGCAATTCGGCCGAAACAAAGTATAGGTTTTCATTATGTGAATAACTTGAAAATCTTAGCTCAAACAGCTTCAAAACCTGTTTGCCCAGCACGGGGATCTTGAATTGTATAAGAGAAAGCGACAAATATGTGTGTATGCTTCTTCTATCAAGACTTACAGCTATTTATATGAAGTTGTACAAAAACGCTTTATTTCGTCAAGACAGTGCGTTTCCTACGATTACATGCATTTGAATGGGGGAATTCGCCCGAAACAAAGTATAGGTTTTCATTATGTGAATAAGTTGAAAATCTTAGCTCAAACAGCTTCAAAACCTGTTTGCCCAGCACGGGGATGGATATTGAATTCTATAAGATAACGCCGTGAATATGTGTGTCTGAGTCTTCTATCAAAACTTACAGCTATTTATGAAGTTGTACAAAAACGCTTTATTTCGTCAAGACAGAGCGTTTCCTACGATTACATGCATTTGAATGAGGGAATTCGCCCGAAACAAAGTATAGGTTTTCATTATGTGAATAACTTGAAAATCTTAGCTCAAACAGCTTGAAAACCTGTTTGCCCAGCACGGGGATATTTAATTCTATAAGAGAAAGCCACAAATATGTGTGTATGCTTCTTCTATCAAAACTTACAGCTATTTATATGAAATTGTACAAAAACGCTTTATTTCGTCAAGACAGTGCGTTTCCTACGATTACATGCAATTGAATGTAATCGTATTCAAGACAGGGGATGGATATTGAATCTTATGAGATAACGCCATAAATATGTGTGTCTGAGTCTTCTATCAAAACTTACAATTATTTATATGAAGTTGTAAAAAAAGGCTTTATTTAGTCAAGACAGTGCGTTTCCTACGATTACATGCATTTGAATGGGGGAATTCGCCCAAAACAAAGTATAGGTTTTCATTATGTGACTAACTTGAAAACCTTAGCTCAAACAGCTTCAAAACCTGTTTGCCCAGCACGGGGATGGATATTGAATTCTATAAGATAACGCCATAAATATGTGTGTCTGAGTCTTCTATCAAATCTTACAGCTATTTATATGAAGTTGTACAAAAACGCTTTATTTAGTCAAGACAGTGCATTTCTCACTGTTACATGCGCTGATATCATGCACATTTCACCAGGGCCAGTGGTGTTGGCTAAGGCCATCCACATTACACCAAGGTCTGTGGTGCCGGCCAGTACCGTCCACATTTCACCAGGGCCAGTGTTTTCGCTGAGGCCATACACATTACACCAGGGACGGTTTGTGGGTGTTTTGTGCAGCTTCGGCTGTCCTTTTGACTGTTAGCTATCGTGAGCTACAACTTATAGCTCACGCTTATAGCCTATAAGCTAACAGCTAACCTGGTTAATAACGCTAGAGTTCAACGCACATGCAAACAGCTCGTCTCTACTTCTTTAACTGTTAAAAGGCAATACTCCGGGTGATTTTGTTTTTCAGCAAGAGTTAGTAAAAAACATCTTCAGTATGATCAAATCTTCTTGCCAAACATCCGCAGCTTGGCAGTGTATACAGCACTATAATGACCAGAGCTAATTATTTTGGAAACCATACCTCTTTCCACAGGTCTCAACTTCATCAGACATCACCTAGACTCAGAGCTGGATGAGTCCAGCGCAAACAGCAGCCTAACCGACTAAGATGATGGATCAGTGGGGTCAGGAAAGCCAGGAAAGCCAGAAGCAGGGGAGCTGGAGAGGTACCTTTCATGTCCATTCACTGGAAGTGTGGACCTATTGCATGGCTTTCCCCACATCAAGAAGCTGTCAATCAAAATCTGTACAGCTCTTCCTGCAATTGGACCTTGTGAAGGACATCTTAGTCATGCAGGACTCCTGTTCACTGCTAAACAGTTACAGCTTCACAAAAAGAACCTTAACCATCACTTCACTGAGTGAAGAAAGGGCACATTTTTGCTAAATATGCAGAAATAAATGCACACTTATACAATTTATGGTAAAATGAGCTGCCTTGTATGTACATATGTTGAAGATGCCTCGTTGTAATGTTCTTTGAGGCTGCTGTGCCATTTGGAGCAAAAATG
The DNA here is from genome assembly GCF_056152115.1 of Neolamprologus brichardi. Lineage (NCBI taxonomy): Eukaryota > Metazoa > Chordata > Actinopteri > Cichliformes > Cichlidae > Neolamprologus > Neolamprologus brichardi. Next base: position 38,487,771 of record NC_142104.1, on the reverse strand, counting down.
AATATAAAGTTTACAGCATATCTTGTCACTGGAAATTGCTTGCACTGTTTGTATATTTATATTATTTACTGTAGGTATTGGTGAAAAAAGCTTTATGTTGTGAAAAACTGAAATTGGAAATTAGAATTGTTATGCCTTATTTTGTTTATGTTTTTACATGTAACGGAGCGAAGGTGATGTTTTTCACAGTGTTTGTTTAAAGGAGGGAAACCTTCCTCCAAACGGACAGAGCAGTGGAGCTGCCAAGGGAAAGCAAACAAATTAAAAACTGTATAATTAAAATATAATTTATTATATTTAAATAGTTAAAAATGTAAAATGAATTAAAACAACCCTGGCCAGGGACAACACAATAAAAATCAATAAAACACAACATTAAAAGTCCGCCACTGTATAAGAGTCACTAAGAATTAAAAATCCAGTGGAGCGGTGCAGGAGGGGAACCCGGCGGCGTCCTCGCCTTCCTCTCCGCGTTCTGCGCCCCGGTGCGCTAAAGGAAGAGAGGGAGCGGCAGTTACTACTCTTTTAGGCAGCTTTCATTAATTAAAAGGGGAAAGTCAGAAGACTTACCCCGGGTGGGCAGAGCTCTTAACTCTGCCCGCTGCTTCTTTGTAACCGCCAATCGGCACCGGCCCGTCTCGTTGCCTCCAATTCCTGCAGACGCTTAATCTGGCCTCCTGTTGCTGCAGCAGTCGGACCGCTCGCTCCGCGTCTCTGCTTGCCGGCGCTGTATCCTCCTCTCTCCTTGACGCCAAGCTCCACCAGCCTTATGTGTCACTGAGCACTCTCTATAAATTACCACTCCCGTTCCTCTCAGGTGTGTCAAATTAGTAAAAAGAGGGAAAAGGGCGGAGTCTCTTCAGGACGATTTGACAGATGCAACCAAAACATGCAGTATAAATAAAAACACTCCACAAGATATAACCAAAACATGCAATATAAAAAATAAATAAGCACACTTTACATTAAAACAACATCCGTCCTTCCCTGGATGACATCCCCCCACACCGAAATATTAGCAGTCCCTGCTAATGCTCCATCTCCCTATAACGCTCTGGTGGAATCCCACGCGTGGTCCTAGTGGACCGCCTAAGGGACATACCTGAGTCACTCTGGTGAGGTGACACACAGTCAGTGGGGGGTAAAAACCCATAAAACACTGGCACTGGGAAATCTGAAGGGCCTGTGGTCGCTGCCGTATCCGAGAGAGGGTTCGATCTACCCCCGCATGGGCAGCAGCCTCATGGATCTTCCGCCACACCTCATGGCACCTGGAACTAGGACACACAACTTGATAACAAGTCTCCTGGGTATATTCGTCCAACACTTTACGGCACAGTATTCCGTCTTTAATAAAAAGTATTTTTTGCTGCTGCAGGAGTCGTCGCACACCATGTGACAATGTCTGACGTTCTAGCTTTGTGGGTGCGACCTGGGCTTCCAGAAGTTGCTTTACCACTTGAATATCCGGATCACGAGCTTGTGCTTCTGCCCAGTCACTCCCCTCTACCTCACAAGTCAGTTCAATGGCTGCTGAAGTGACTCCATGCTCTGATCCAGCCTCTCCAGGTGCTCTGCTGGGACAGTGGGGAATCGAGAAAGGGCATCAGCATTAATATTGCTCTTACCCGAACAATACTTGATCTTGTAGTCGAAAGAGGCCAGCTGGGCAACCCAACATTGTTCTACTGCGCCCAAGCGAGCAGTCTGTAAATGGGCCACAGGGTTATTATCAGTATACACAACGAATTGTGCACCAGTCAGATAGTCTTTAAACTTTTCGGTAACTGCCCACTTAAGGGCTAACAGCTCCAACTTGAAGGAACTATAGTTGGCGTCATTCCGTTCCGTGTGGTGTAAGCTTCTGCTGGCGTACGCTATTACCTTTTCTTGGCCCTCTTGAACCTGGGCCAAAACGGCTCCCAGCCCGCGACCACTGGCATCAGTATACACAATAAATGGAAGAGAGTAATCTGCGTATGCTAAAACAGGTGCTTGCGTTAAAGCTGCTTTGAGGGCCTCAAATGCCGTTTGACATTCTGGGGACCACTGCATTTTGCGACGGTCTGTTTTCTTGTTCACAGGGACCCCTGTCAACAATGCATTTAAAGGGCGTGCGATTTTAGCAAAGCCGGACACAAAACGTCTGTAGTAGCCAGCCAGGCCCAAAAAAGATCTGACTTGTCTGATGGTATCAGGGACCGGCCAATCCACAACTGCAGAAATTTTATCAGGGTCTGATCTTACACCACACTTATCCACTACATGCCCCAGAAATTTCACCTCCTGTTGCAGGAACTTGCACTTGTTCGGCTGTAACTTCAACCCATGACGCCACAGCCTCTGAAACACTTCATCTAGATGCTGTAAATGAGACGAAAAGTCAGGTGAATAAATGATAATGTCATCTAAGTACACCAATAAAGACTCTGCAATCTGTCCACTCAAACAGTGCTGCATCAGCCGTTGAAATGTAGCGGGTGCATTGCACAGACCAAACGGCATCCGCTCGAACTCAAACAACCCGACTGGGGTAGTAAAAGCAGTCTTTTCCCTGTCCGTCGGGTCCATTTGGACCTGCCAGTATCCGCTGGCTAAGTCCAGGGTGGAAAACCACTGCGCTCGAGTAAGGCTTGTCAATGTCTCTTCTATTCGTGGCAGAGGGAAAGCGTCTTTATGTGTCACCGCATTCAATTTTCTGTAGTCCACACAGAACCGCCAGGTGCCATCTTTTTTTCTCATCAAAACAATGAGTGCAGCCCACGGGCTACAGCTTTCCCGGATAACTCCCTTTTCCATCATATCTGCCAAGAGACTCCTCATTTCTTTATACATTGTAGGGGGCAAAGGACGATACCTCTCTCTAATGGGAGCTGCATCACCTGTGGGGATACAATGATGCACCAGGTCAGTCCTCCCAAAATCTTCATCATCTTTAGAGAACACCTTCTCCCATTTAAGCAATAAAGCACGTAGCTCGCCCTGTTGCAGTTCAGACAGGTCAGGTCGTTCAATCAGTTTACTCATCTCCTCAGGTAATCTCTCCTCCTCCGTGGGGGCGCCACTGTCGACCAGAGCCACCTCCACCACACCATCCGTCCCAAGGGACAGGCTCAGGTCCTGTGAGCCATGTACATCGGCCTCATCCACGCAGGATAGCTTTCCCAGTTTCTGGTAGCGACCTATAAAAAGAGGATAGGGGTGTGGGTTACAAATCCTCACTGGCACTATCCCGGCCCTTACCATGACAAGGGTTCTCGCCACCCCCACATCAGGGGTTTCAGGCAGTGCCTCCACCAGGGCACAATAATCCGTTCCTTGCGGACCCGTCTGAGCCCGGCCCCACACCATTATTTCACTCCTCGGGGGAACTTTCATTTTGCGTCGGCCAGCTAGCCGTACATACCCCACCATTCCGTCCTCCACTGTACTTGCTTCTATCCGTCTGCATGTTGCGAAGGCAGTCCTCCAGGCCTGTTGATTCGTTAATTGCTGTGGGACAGGAGCAGTCTTTTCCGGCCACTTAAATACATTCCAACAGGCAGTCACAACATTCATACCAACAATCAGTGGGTGCGTGCAATGGTCATCTTTTACCACCACAACCCCGCGTCAAGGAACCTTAACACCTTCTATTTCCATGTCCAGGACAGCATAGGTGGTATATGGAATTTCCAGACCATTGGCGGCTCTCAGCTTAAAGGCGGTTGGAGTTTTCTCAAACTTAGCCTGGGAAAAATGCTCATTAAACAAACTCTCCTGGATCAAAGTCACTTGTGATCCTGTATCTAACAAGCCTTGAAGCTCCACCCCCTCGATCACTATCTTCACTGTTGGACACTGCCCAATAAATGTTTCTGTGGCCCTTAATTCCTTAGGTGAACCAAAATCCCCCGCCCCTCGGACCTCAGCATCTAGTTTAAACTTGGCTGGGAAGACATGGAGGTCTGGCAAAACCTAGCTATATGTCCTGCTTGTTTACACCTCTGACAGATAGGCCGACCTTGCGCATCCCAGCTAGCATTTGATTGTCGCAGTCTTCTCCTAAACTGAGGTGCAGGCGGAAGAGTAGCTACAGCTGGCTGAGTGGAGCCTCTAATTTCTCTTACTAGCTCTTGTGCCAATCCCTTCATTTGTACCTTGACATCCTCCACTATCTCCTGCTTTAACACCTCTCTCCAATCTTCTTTCTGTTCAACCTTAAAAGGAGCATGAGACTTATTTACAGACAGGCAGGTTACCTCAGACTGGGGCCATACATGTTCTGAGTCTAGCAGCAGTGCCTCCTGGCGTATGGCAGCAAAATCTTGATCTGGGGTACACCGCACATAGACCTTCAGTGCCTGACTTACAGGGCCCTCCCGCAATCCTAGCAACAATTGATCTCGCAGGGCTGCATCAGAGGGGACATTATCTGGGTCATGCTTTCGCAACCTACAGTATAATTCTCTCAACCGCAAAATAAATGAAGATACGGTTTCACTTGGGTTCTGAGTGCAACTAAAAAACTGTGACCTAACAACTGGGGTGGGGACAGATTCACCATATAAAGAGTCTAAAAAAAAAAAAAAAAAATTGTACTTGGTCTCTTTCACTGGTTTCAAGAACACTGACCTGACGTTTAGCCTCACCTGCTAGCGCTCCCAACACAATAGCAACTTTCCTCACTTCAGGCAAATCCTGCGATCCCAGCAGCCCCTGCATCTGCTCCTTCCAATCCTATTGTACATCCTGATCAGGCATCATCATCTTTGCTATTCCCCTGACTAACCCAACTGCTCTTGACTCCGTATCCTATGTCGACAACGCCAATTATGTAACGGAGCGAAGGTGATGTTTTTCACAGTGTTTGTTTAAAGGAGGGAAACCTTCCTCCAAACGGACAGAGCAGTGGAGCCGCCAAGGGAAAGCACACAAATTAAAAACTGTATAATTAAAATATAACTTATTATATTTAAATAGTTAAAAATGTAAAATGAATTAAAACAACCCTGGCCAGGGGACAACACAATAAAAATCAATAAAACACAACATTAAAAGTCCAGTGGCGTCCGCCACGGTATAAGAGTCACTAAGAATTAAACATCCAGTGGAGCGGTGCAGGAGGGGAACCCGGCGGCGTCCTCGCCTTCCTCTCCGCGTTCTGCGCCCCGGTGCGCTAAAGGAAGAGAGGGAGCGGGAGTTACTACTCTTTTAGGTAGTGATGTGACGTCCTGTATCGAGGCTTCGAAGCTTGTGTCGTGTAATTGAGGCGGCGTTTCCGCGAAGCGCGTATCAAGGCTTACTTCATTTATGGGAGGAGCTGAAAATGATGACGTCCGAAGCCTCGCGGCCCGGCTGTACCACGTGACTGGTTTATGAAGTGGTTCGAACTTTGCCGCAAGATATGACAGCGATATAAACCCCTCAGACTCCATTCAAAATGTGGGTGTTTGATGGAGAGTTGCGGTTAGTGAGAGTTTGGAGGTTTAGGAGAGTGAGGAGAGAAAGTCAGGAGAGAATGGAGCCAGCTAAGAAGAAGGGGATGTCCTCCCCTGTGTGGGAACATTTTGATTTTATTCCTCCCAACAAGGTATGTAAATTTCTACAGAAGATGTATTTTCATAATACTGATGGTGCCATTAAACTTATGTTAAGCTGTCTTTACTTTTGTACAAGGTGAAGTGTTTGCTATGTGCCAGGGAGCTGGGATATAACAACAACACCTCATCCATGCTTAGGCACTACAGAGCTTTACATGAGAATAGGGGGAACACCGATTGTGGAGCAAGACCAGGTGAGCCATCAAATGCAATGATAATATAGCATGCAGTAATGTTACTAAATTATATAACAATATCATACAACTGTAATAAGTTACGTGTGTGATATTTATATTTGTGCTTTGTTTTTGTTGTCTTTCCTCAGAAGACAAATCTCAAATAGATGAAGACCTGGTTAGCATGGTGATTGAGGACTCTCAGCCATTTAGCATTGTGGAGGACAAAGGATTTAAAAGATTTGTTAAATCATTAAATCCTAGCTATGTTCTCCCCACTAAAAAGGTCATAAAAGCAGTGAAAATGTAGTTTTTACAGAATAAAATGTGAACAGGCAGGTGTGTAGCTGTCCATACCTCAACGTTACAAAAGCACAACCACTGTCCACACCCCAACCACACCTCACCTCACAGTAAATGATCATTTCCATTTTAAGCATTTCCAAATGATCATTTTCCATACTGCCAGTATAAATATACACAGTATACTGCCATCACTACAATATAAATGTTTTACACACTCCTTTTGTTGTTGACATTTACAGGCTGTGTGCAAAAGGCCACACTCTTCAAATTCATGCCAACTAATATTTTTACATCCAGTAGGTGTCCTACTAGAGCAAATGAAGCTTTGCGCTGGGGTGAACCAATTGGATGAAAAGCTTCAGTGCTTCATGAAGCTTCATCTGCCCATACTTTTAGGCAGCTTTCATTCATTAAAAGGGGAAAGTCAAAAGACTTACCCCGGGTGGGCAGAGCTCTTAACTCTGCCCGCCGCTTCTTTGTAACCGCCAATCGGCAAAGTTATTATCGTTAACGAAAACTAACGAAATAACGAAAACTAGAAGTGAAAAAAACATTTTCGTTAACGAAAAGAAAACTAAAAACAAAAAAAGGAAAACTAACTAAAACTATAATGACTGTTCACAAAACTAACTAAAATTAACTGAATTTATAGCAAAAATGTGTTTAGTTTTCATTGATGTGTGCGTGTCATACAGTAGTCAAGGGTGAAAATGAAGTTTAGTTTACAGATTTTTTTCTTGCTGTCTAATTATGCCAGCAAGTGGCAAGTACGTTAGTCGAGTCGTCTGTGTTGCTGCTCCGTCCACGCGCAGAATCATGTCAGGAAAAGTCGGGAGCCAGAGTCCAATTTGGGATTACTTTGAATATGACTGTGTTTTGGATAAAGCAAGTGACTTGTAGTGGAAAGAGACAAATTATGAGGGACATTTCTAAAGTGAAAAAAATCCCACAAACCTTAAAGTGCACTTGAAAAGCTCACACAAGAAGGCTAACCTAGCTTACCTTGAGAAGGTAAGGGAGCACACTCAACCCTCATCCCCAGAAAACAGAAGCTAACCCCAGGCAAGGCAGCGTGATGCATCCCGAGACAACAGGACTGGGATATCTACACAACTGTGTGAGTCAATTGCCTTCAAAAAGTTTATCAATTCACTTGAACCAAAATTACAAACACCCGGTGCTGCGAGAGTTAATAATCTCATTGGGGCCAAGATATACATTTTATAGTTGCCTGGTATCAATGGTTGTTCATCTGCCTTTATTTATTTATTTATTTAAAGAACCCATAGGTGGGAATGTGAGTTGTCTGTCTCTGCGTTAGCCCTGCGACAGACAGGCGACCTGTCCAGGGTGCAGTATGGTAGCTGGAATAGCAACATACCCAAGGATGAGCAGAATGACTGATATGATGAAACTGGGATTTTGTTACACTTAATTATTGCAAACACAACTAAAACTATAACTGAAACTAATCAAAACTAAACTGAAACTAAGGATTTTCAAAAAAAATAAGAACTAAACTAAACTAGCAAACAATTGGTAAAAACGAATTAAAACTGATATAAAATTGAAAATCTGAAGTCAAAACTAAATAAAAATAAAAACTAATGAAAATTGCAAAACTATTAAAATCCTGCCAATCGGCACCGGCCCGTCTCGTCGCCTCCAATTCCCTGCAGACGCTTAATCTGGCCTCCTGTTGCTGCAGCAGTCGGACCGCTCGCTCCGCATCTCTGGTTGCCGGCGCTGTATCCTCCTCTCTCCTTGAGGCCAAGCTCCACCAGCCTTATGTGTCACTGAGCACTCTCTATAAATTACCACTCCCGTTCCTCTCAGGTGTGTCAAATTAGTAAAAAGGGGGAAAAGGGCGGAGTCTCTCCAGGACGAATTGACAGATGCAACCAAAACATGCAGTATAAATAAAAACACTCCACAAGATATAACCAAAACATGCAATATAAAAAATAAATAAGCACACTTTACATTAAAACACAGCAAAGCAAAACAACATCCGTCCTTCCCTGGACAGTGTTGGGGAGTAACGGAATACATGTACCGCCGTTACGTATTTAAAATACAAAATATGAGTAACTGTATTCAGTTACAGTTACCGTTTAAAAAGGTGGTATTTAGAATACAGTTACTTTGTTGAAATAAATGGATTACACGGCGGTACTTCCCTGTTTCATATTGTGGCGGGTCAGGACTGTTTGGGTTTTGTTTGACAGCTACGTTCTGTTGTTCCAGGTGGCAGCGTTACGGTTGCTATGGTTACAGGGTGACGCTGTCTCTCTCTTTCTGTGTTTCCTGGGTGAGAGAGCGCTTTTTTGTTGTTGTTGTGCTAAGCTAATAAGCAGAATGCTACAGGTATAGCTCTAAAGAATGTAGCATCATGGCCAGTGTAGTCCGTGCTGCAGGGAGAATGGACTGCCATACCCGTTATGTGTCTGTGAGCCAGGGAGGGAGAAAAAGGAAAAGTACAGCTGTCATCGAGCAAAAACGGGAGCTGGAAGCATGTAAATATAATAATAACAACTGCAGCCAAGAAGAGTGCCTGACGAGCCCAGTTGTAAGTAAGCTATTAAGACTCGACTGTACACCGTGTTCGTGTTTTCCTCCAAAACAATAAGCTCCGTTGGAGCAGCCTTTCAACGCCTCTCTCTGTCTCTCGCAAGCAAACTTGACCCAGACAACAAAGTAAAGCTTTTTTTCGGCTACGAGCCCAACACGGAACCCGACGTATGAGCCAGAGGTCCCTTTACTACGGTTCGCAGCCGCGAACCTTCAGTAACAGTAATAAATCACAGCAATAGTACATTCATGTAGTTGTAAACAGCATGATATTAAGTAATCCAAAGTATTCAGAATACGTTACTCTCATTGAGTAACGTAACAGAATACGTTACAGAATACATTTTGGGGCACGTATTCTGTATTCTGTAATGGAATACATTTTATAAGTAACCTTCCCAACACTGTCCCTGGATGACATCCATATATTCCTTTTGAAAATACTAAGATTTGTATATTCATTAATTTTTGATTGTCTGAGAGCATTTATTTAAAAAATAAATCGGACATTTCAAACAGTTACTCACTACTTTTTTTAAGACTACTTTTCCACTTTTTCTTGAGTAATAATATTTTAAAGTAATGCTACTCTTACTTGAGTACAATTTTTGGGTACTCGACCCACCTCTGCTGTCAGCCAAAAATAAAGAGACACCAAAATCAAGCATCTACAGAAGAAGGCAAGATGAACTTGTACCACAGTGATCTGAATGTTTCTACTGATGGAGGAATCCTGAAGTGTAAAGGCCTTTACTCTGCTCAGAATCAGCCAAATGCTGCAAAACGGGTTTCACAGTGCACATGGATAAGTACAGTGGCTGGGAAGTGCAAAGCGCAACAAATTAAAAAACGGCAACAAATTAAAAAGGGATTGTCTGAAATACCGAAAGTAACACAACGATTAGCCTAATAGGGCTTTTGGAGAGTGATGTCACGACAGGGGGCGTGGTCAGGATTTTTGGTTGAGGCACCATGTTTCTGGGCCGAACAAAGCGCTAGCGAAAGAGGAGCGAAAGTACAGGGATAACACCAGCTATGGTTCGTACTTGCTGTGCGGTCGGTTGTAAAGTTAGATCGCACGACCGGCAAGGGAATAAGGTTGAAAATGGTTTATCTTTTCATTCTTTCCCCACCTGGAAGCAACATGAGGCAGCTCATGTATGGATGTTACCAAAAGAAGGCGTCTAGTCTGGATAGCAGCTGTGAGACGAGCTGATATCCAGTTCTCTTCCATCTCCAAATATCTGTTGGTGTGCTCCAGACATTTTCATTCCGGTAAGTTATAGATATGTTCATATCACTCTTTATCTGGTCTTTTAAGTCTGACATCACTAGCCGTGTCTTGGCTCAAACTCCGCTGCAGGTCCATAAATCACATGATCACTGAGTGTTCGAAAAACTATCTAAAGTCTTTCATCTGTAATAAAATGATCAGCGTTCTGCTCTACCATGTTTAACAATTGAGTTTATCATCCAGGCATCCATGAAAACGAAATTAGCAGGAAGTTAGCTCGCTAGATTCCATCTAAATACAATAAAGCATGTCCAAACTGAGAGATTTTGGAAACAAATGCAAACGTACAGCTCTGCTATCACTTCCAACATAAATGAAGACGGAAAACTGAACAGCAGTGACGTTTGTAGGGTACTGTGAGTAAAATGCGTTTGATCTTCCCCCGAACATTCAAATTAGTGCAATCATAAATTCATTCACGAGGGACAAATTACAGTGAGAACATGTGGAGGCTCTGGCTACGTTCACACTGCACGCGAAAGTGCATCAAATCTGACTTTTTTGACCGTATGCGACCCATATCCGATCATGGTATGACAGTGTAAAAACAGCACAAATACGATATTTTCAAATCCGATCTGGGTCACTTTCGTATGTGGTACTGAATCCGATACATATCTGATGTTTTAGAAAGCAACTGCTGTTTGAATGGCCATGTCGCATTAAATCCGTCTTTTATGTCACTGACAGGAAACATATGCCAATTATCAGCACTGGAGAAGCGTCCGAGAAGACATTGAGAACACATGAGCGCTTTGTGTCCATCCCGTGTAGATGTTAGTGAAACTGTTGGGAAGACAACATGAACATTTTATTTATACTGTATAATCTGCAGATTCTGACAGAAATCTGCACATCCTTTGAAGCACCGCTCCTCTCTAAAACGGCAATAAGGATAATTATTAGGCCATATGTAAATAACAAAATAACTTAAAGCAAAGTCTGAAACAAGTCTTTATATTAAGGCCATCAGTCAAACAATACTGTTTGGTCTGGGTCTAAACAGAGCGTCTTGTGTGTGACATCTGCTTTTGCATACGCGGGCCACTTTGAGGGTTCACAAAGGAGCACATTTGCTGTCACATTTTATTTGTAGTGTGAACAAGCAGACAAAAAATCGGAATTGAGCATTAAGACCTGCAGTGTGAACATAGCCATAGTGAGTTCAGTGCGTTGATGTGACATTGTCCTGAAGGATTTAGTTATTCTCAGTGGTTAAAGAAATTGCAATTATTTATTCATATTTATTAGAAATAATCCTAATTACATATCTTGCTTCCATGTTTGTGTCCTGTGTCACAAAAAATACATTTTTTACTATAATACATTGATTACCCAGATAGCAAGGAAACATTGAAACAACGTTGAGTCAATATCAGGCGACGTCATTGAATCAACGTTGAAGTGTGACGTTGACCTAACGTCACTCTTGCACCCTTTTTTAATGTTGAAACAACGTCAGGTTTTGATGTTGAATCAATGTTGAAACCTGACATTGAAACAATGTCAGATTCTGATATTGAAACACTGTTGAGCTATGGTGTTGATTTTCCACCTCTTTCGCAGTTGCTTTTTATTAAAACAACAGTTAAATCATGACTGGAAATCTACCTTTCTTTATAGGTATTTTAACCAATACTAAACTGCTGCATGTTTCCATCAATACTTAAACCACCGAAAGACATAATTGTACTTATTCCTCAAATTGGACACCCTTTATAAAAAAAACAACAAATGTCTCACAATGTATCATGTCAATATTAATATCCTAAAATAAGAAAGCATTGCATGTGATGTAACAGAGAAAAAAAATAAACAAAAAAAGGTCAATAGGCATGTTTCGTTTGCTAAATACTTTATTAAAAGACAGTTTCCTATTTACATTTATATGTTTCACAGAAGTTTGTAATTTTTTACTCTGGGATGGGGATGCATGATGTGCGTCCTGCACCACCCATACCCATACGATCTGGGGCGTATCGGAGCCATTTCTGCACTGCTTGTGCAAAGACAAACTCGAACATAGAGTTTGCCCCTAACTGCTGCGTCAGGCCATCTAGGAAAAAAATACACACACACAAACAAAAAAAGTGAATTAGAGCACATGAATAAGCTCTTGTTAACTGTCTTCAGCGGGGAGAAAGTATGTAAACTCCTAGGCTGATAAACATGAAAGTCACCAGGCGTAAATCTGCAAACTGCCGCATTTGATTCCCAAAGAGCTATGAGCGGAAAAAGTGATAAGTCTTAGCATGGTGTGCCATGTATCCTTTAAAACAAAATAAACATGGGGTCCTCGGGCTGTACAACTACAACCCGAGGACTAAACAAGCCAAAGACCAAAGACTCCATCTCCAGATTAACCGGACATGAAAGTCTTGTTATTAAGAAAGACAAAGTAATATAGCAAAAAAACTGTAAAACTTACCACCATATATGCATTTGCAGAGCGCTGTATCTTTAAATGCCATTTTTTGCTTTGTCTGGTCCTTGGTTTTTTTCCCTGCCCAGTTGAGTACCGAGGCCAGCTCGTTTGTAATGGCATAAGCCATTACACGGCGGACTCGCACCTCCAGTGTGGTCCCTCCAATCAAGGCAAAGCGTCTCACCTATAGACACATTTTAAGAGATGGAATTAGCGTGTCTCATGTCTTAAATGTGTATGCAAGTGCTTGTGTGTTTAATCAACAGGCCGTTGTTATGTATTTAAATCACATCTGACAGCTATTACACTTTATAGTTACAAAGTGTACATAACCTTTATATACTTACCATTGCCTTATTTGCCTCTTATGATTAAAGAGTTGCCTCTGCATTGTTTAGCTCCTCAATGTTGTGCAAGGGCAAATCCAGAGGCAGTACCCCAGCATCTACCGATTCATTGCAGCAGGGATGGCGGATGGCTCTGACCTCCTCACGGAGTTCGTTAACAGCTGTCGTCAGGTCTGACAGCATAGCTAATATCTTTTGTGAGGTCGCATCTGTTTAAAAAAAACAATTCCAGAAAGATTAATGGCTTAAGCAGTGAGAGGCGAAAAACTAATAAATAAATAAATAATAAAACGCAGTTTACGTGTGGACAAAAGGTGCAAACGCAAGGTAGGTGAGCGTGCATCGTAAAGTTAGGTGAGCGTGCAACGTAAAGTTAGGTGAGCGTGCAACGTAAAGTTAGGTGAGCGTGCAACGTAAAGTTAGGTGAGCGTGCAACGTAAAGCTTGAATTGAGTGCGAATCGAAGCGGGTGCTCTCCAATCATTAAAAGTAACAAAGTCATTGAACACATTTATACAGTTACCTTTACGTTTATCAATCATATATCACAGATTTACAATTTTTTGTAGTACTATGCTAAAAAGCAACTACAGAGCGAAAGTCTGGGTCAAGCGCCGAGGCGACGGCAAGAACAAAGGAACCCTCGAAGCGTTAAAGCTAGCTTTGTAAGGGAATATAACGGAAAAGTATGAAACGAAAATGTTTTCTTTGTTGACTTTGTTCGCAGTGCAATTTATTTGTTGCCGGATTGTAAGATGAAAGTAGACACAATTTCGGGCTCCCACATTTTGTCCGAAACTTCACATTAACAAGTTTGTTTGTTTTTTACTGTGATTCAAATGCAACTGTGGAAATAACGAATAGAACAAAAGTCATTCATTCTTACCTTATATTAATCGTGGTGCAGGCCAGTGCAGTGCATGAACTGATGCCTTCTCCGGTCAATTCCGCTGAGAGTAAATCTAATGTCCCGCTCTACTGTACAAGACAATGGTTACCTGAAGGGATGTACCACTGTGAGAGGGGGGGCTATGGAATAGTCCAAGTGGTAGCAGCTTTAATTTCCCGCCCAACCATAAATCAATGGTTTTTCAACGTGATTGTTGTCACCTTGTCAACTATAAATAGATCAACAATCAACGATGACAGAACAACAGTGAATCAATGTTATTTCAATGTCAGTGTCAGGTTTCATCAGTATTTCAATGTTGTTTCAACATTGGTTTTGTGTTGACATTTCAAGCCTGACGATTCTGATGGTTCAGATGGAAAATCAACATCTATTCAATGTCTCCTTGCTATCTGGGTAATGACCTGCAGAATCTCCTTATCATATTACGTGTCCATAATTGTCACCTAAAGTCAAACTTTATGCTTTCTCCATCCTGAAAGTGATGACATACTTTAGTTTCATTTTCTGAAGGCAGGTTTCTGAAAGAGAAAAGGCAGATTTGGAATATAACATGCAGCATTCTATAGATGGATACATAAAAAAAATGGAAAATTACATGTATGTGCTAACTTTCTAAACACTTTGTTACATTTATGATAAATGGATTTGAAAGTAGATAAAACACATTTATGTTGGCCTTGGCTCATTAGAGTCTTTGTCTTTAAATTAACTTGTATGTTTCAGGTACTGCACTCTCAAAGACTGAATGAACCAGCATTACAGCCATGGGTCATTGTGAGCATCACAGGGAAGGTTGAAGCCGCCCACTGCACCTGTATGGCCGGCGTCGTGGAGACCTGCAGCCATGTCGCTGTTCTTCTTTTTAAAGTAGAAGCAACAGTGCGGATCTGTGGCACAAGGGCTGTTACAGATGAACCTGCATACTGGCTTTTGCTTGGTAATATGACAAAGATACAGCCAGAGGTTGGCCATAAGATAGACTTCTCCTCTTCAGCTGCCCCAAAACGGCTCTGGATCAAAACATAAACTGAATCCGTATTGAAAGGTAAAAGGAGCCGTCCTCAAAAAAAGAAAAATCCCACCTGCTACTGTGGAGGAGTTGTCACTGCTATTGGATACTTTGCTGGAGCACAGTAAAGCTGTGGGTTGTGGGAATGACCCATAATGTTTTATATAGGGGTCTAGATTTATGCCTAATTTTTGCCTCTTTTTTTATTATAGAACATCCCATCAGTTACAATGTAGAATCCATGTCATTTATAGTTTATAAAAGACAAAATGTTTACACAAAATCATGACAGCATTTACACGATATCACCCACTACTAACACTACTTAATTTACTATCAATTACTTCAATTTATCTTCTGAAAAATTTACTATCAATTACTTCAATTTATCTTCTGAAAAATTACCGCTATCTATACAGCACAAGACTTAAGAATATTTAACAGGAGCAAGTTTCATTTTTCCCTGGTTTTACTACCACACTGTTCACCAAAACGGCAGCAAACCTTCACCGTCTTATCCAGAAGGGTCACCTCTTCACCATCACATGGAAGAAGTAATCTGATTGGCATGGTGGTTTGTTTGAAGCAGGTCCCTTGTGTAGCGCTGGAACCCAGTCACGATGTTTCATCCATTTCATTGGCTGGTTTGCTGCAATAACGCCAAATAATTAGCAAGTCTATAAATAGAACGTAGTTCTGCAAAATCACTCATTAGGATGTTTTTTTTTTCTAATTTGCTATGACCTCAGAGTGCATCGAAAAGAAAACTAATAGGCTATCTGGTCTTTAAGTGATGGCGTGACAAATCCTGCTTCCAGGCCTAAAGTAGTCTGCGTTTAATATGGGTTTTGTGTTGTTAACATGTTTAATGTTTTGTATTGTCTTCTATTTAATCTCAAAAAACTCCTAAAAACAGTAAGTGATCACTGTTGGCCTCCCTCTGCTTCTATCACCACTGATCATTTGAAAGCTCAGTTTTTAAAACCTTATGATGTAGCTACAGCCCAGCCCATGCAGCAGTATATGAATGACTAATCCTATTCATCCTTGTGGATGGATTATCTCAGTTGTTCTCCTGGCTGAAGTTTGGTCCGTTTACAGCATCCTGCCATGAGATTACATTTGTTCCTGACCACCGAGAACACTCACGTTAACTTTTTTCGAGTGGAAAAAGTTAGTGTTTATATTATGCTAACATAGCTGTGTCGCTAGCGGTCACGTAGCACATCGTTATACACCAGCTAGCCAAACTTCAGTAACCCTACAAACGTCACTGCTGTTTAGTTTTCTGTCTTCATTTATGTTGGAAGTGATAGCAGAGCTGTACGTTTGAATTTGTTTCCAAAATCCCTCAGTTAGGACATGCTATATTGTAATTAGATGGAATCTAGCGAGCTAACTTCCTGCTAATTTCGTTTTCATGGATGCCTGGATGATAAACTCAATTGTTACACATGGTAGAGCAGAACGCTGATCATTTTATTACAGATGAAAGACTTTAGATAGTTTTTCGAACACTCAGTGATGCCACAGTGATCATGTGATTTATGGACCTGCAGCGGAGTTTGAGCCAAGACACGGCTAGTGATGTCAGACTTAAAAGACCGGATAAAGAGTGATATGAACATATCTATAACTTACCGGAATGAAAATGTCTGGAGCACACCAACAGATATTTGGAGATGGAAGAGAACTGGATATCAGCTCGTCTCGTTTTGGTAACATCCATACATAGCTGCCTCATGTTGCTTCCAGGTGGGGAAAGAATAGAAAGATAAACCATTTTCAACCTTATTCCCTTGCCGGTCGTGTGATCTAACTTTACAACCGACCGCACAGCAAGTACGAACCATAGCTGGTGTTATCCGTGTATTTTTCGCTAGCGCTTTGTTCGGCCCAGAAACATGGCGCCTCAACCAAAAATCCTGACCACGCCCCCTGTCGTGACATCACTCTCCAAAAGCCCTATTAGGCTAATCGTTGTGTCACTTCAATCCCTACAATCCCTTTCTGTCAAGGATTTTTAATTTGTTGCGGTTTTTTAATTTGTTGCGGATTTTTAATTTGTTGCGGTTTTTAAATTTGTTGTGGTTTTTTAATTTGTTGCCGTTTTTCAATTTGTTGCCGTTTTTTAATTTGTTGGGCTTTGCACTTTCCAGCCACCGTAGACTTGACTAAATGGAGCAAAGAATTGGTTAAATCTGTGCATCTCCGGCAGGTTGCGCTCTGCCCGTGCATCTCTGCACACGCCCCGGCCTCGTCGTGAGCGCGCGGCTCGCGGAGCAGCATCAGCAGAGCGGGGGCGCGGATCAGATCGAAGCGGACATTCTGCAGTCATTGTTGGAGGATCGTGCGGAGTTGGACGGACTTTCGTACCGAGGTCTTCTGCAGCGTGGCCGGGTGAGTTCCGCGGGAAACCGCATGTAGCTTAGGGGCTGGTGGGGGGCAAAGGTGCGAAATGAATGCGGGGGACGGCTCTGGAGAGCCGGCAGTGCATTTTCTTTTCTCCTTACTGAAAACAGGGATGGTGGAGGTGAGATGAGCTCTAGCTGCTGCTTTCGCCGTGTTACAGCGCAGTAGGTACGCGCTACCTCACGGTATGGAGGGAAAACGGTGGTCGGCGGGCTCCGACCATTAGTGGTCCAGTCTCCGCTGCAGCCGCCATGACTGAACCGCTGTGTAGCTGTCTTTGCTCCACTGGGACTAGCCCAGCTGTGTGGTACTGGTCATGCAACTTTAGTACACACACACAAAGCAGGCCTCCGTCGCACCTTTATGTGAATGATTTCTGTAATGCTGTCGCCTACAGCAGCGCTCATATCGCCGGAGCTGCAGTGCTCTGGGAGTGGAACGAAGATGATAAAAAAATAATCGTCGTGTTTCATGATACTGGACGCGCTCGGGAGAAATCCTCGGATGCTTCTTGTGATGTACGTCTGCGATGCAGACGTGCTCTAGTTTCGAGGTTAACATGTGTGTTGCTGCAGACATACAGATGGAAGCAACAACTGGGACTGGTTTTAAGTGTCCCGTGGGCATTGAGGGGAGGGGGGGGGGGCATCGAAATGTAGTGTGTGTGAAGAGAAGCTATGTCATCAAGGTTACTAGCGGCCAGTAAGGCCGATCTTCAGGGTGGAGCTGCATTAATGAAAAAGTCTGTAGCTTGTGCGCTTTTCACCATGAGCACTGGCAGGGGCGGATCTAAAGAAATTTTCTTAGGGCGGCATGGACATCAAATGGGGTGGCAAAATCAAAACCTTCCCACCCCCCCCCCCCCCCCACCCCCACACACACACACACACACATATGTAGATATTACATATGGTTAAAATGAAGTATACATATTTAGTAAGTGTACAGGTTTCATATAAATATAATCTAAACTTAATTTGTTTTTGTAGCCCGCATAATTAAACGTTTCAGTTACATGTGAATTTTGATTTTATGCACTGTATAGTAAGGTTGGGTGATATGTAAAAATTTTCCAACTGACAATCGTCAGTCCAATAACCAACGATAGGGGATATGTTTGTGCAGACTTTTTGATGGGCGAAGCAATATAATCATGCATGGACTGATTTGCGCAATTTCAATGTATAAGTTGTGTTTGGAGGGAATATTTTGCCTTCTTTTCTTGTTTGTTTCAGTATTAATATAGCTACTTTTGGGATTATTTATTTATTTATTTGAGATGCACCAAAGACTTAACAATAGACTTAACAATACGGCAGAGAATCTGTTTGTTTGTTTTTTTAATGTTTGCTGGAAGAGACATTTTGATTTTTAAGTAACTGTTTGTTTAATTTTGTATTTGTTGTTTGGTTGAGTGTGTAAGACAAACACCGGAGCTGCCTGTAAACACGGTTATAGTGGAAAAAAGAAGCCAATTTCTTATTGTTTCCCTCCCCACCACTGTGGGTTTAAAAAAAAAAGAAGAAAGAAATAAAATGTATGTTTTTTTCTGAACTAACTTTCTTTCTTTCTGTTATGAGTTTCAGTAAATGAGTCGCTGCATTTTTGTGCACTCTGAGGAGGGTGCATTTGTTCACAGCTGGAAGAGGGTGCCGTTGAAACAGCGGTATTATTTTTTCTGTTGACTGCTTCTGTAAGCTTCAACCAACATTATTAGCAAACGTACTCCTGGGGAAATGATAAATAAATAAATTGCTCTTGTAAAAATGATGGGTATAGGCTCACCCTGTTGTCAATAGTCAATATATTCGTCCAATCTCCCAACTTTACTGTATAATAAATATGTAGCCTAATAAGTATAAAATCCAGAAAGCTACACAATTGAGGTGGTTCATTCACAAACACAAGTCTAAGTTTTTTGTTGGAAAAAAATAAAATTGTTACATGCTTACACTTAAACAAACCCATATGGAAAAGATATATATAAATCTTATAAAGTTTGTATCTGTCTTGTGTGAAACTTGTATGAAAAGCATACAAGAGTGAAAACAGATATAAGATCCCTTGAAAAAATATATAATGAACCTTTTATGTTTTGGATACTTACTAAAACAATATATGAAAGTAATGAGAAAGTGGCCACTTTCATGAGTAAATCATGTAAGCCTTATATGATTTACTTATGAAAGTGGGCTCTTTCATGAGTAAATCATATAAGTTTTTACTATTTCTTTTCCATATGGGAAATGTCAGAAATTCTGCACTGTCATGACAAAGAAATTTAAACCTAATTTTTCACGCTTTGTTGAATTAAACCAGAGATTCCCAAAGTGTGGGGCCCGCCCCCTGGGGCAAAAAAAGCAAAAAAAAACACGCTTGGAGACTGATGGCATAGTGGACAGGTTTTTGACGGGGCTCCCACACAAATGCAAAGCAGGAGATGAAGCATCGCCAAATATGTTTCCAAACCAACTTCCTTCCAAGCCAAAGACTAGAAAATATGGTGAAGTATATCTTCCCTTTGGCTTCACCTGCACAAGTCCCAAGGTAGATCTCCCCTGCAGAATTGGTTTCCCCTGCATCGGGAGCATGAGCTGGGCTCTCCAAATCACGGACAGACAGTATCCCACATTCTTGATTTTTAGTTCACAAACACTTCTTGTAATGACTAACTTACTCCTGACATTTTGGAGATGTTAGCTCTTTATACAGTAAAGTTACAGTGGGATACAGGGAGCATTATTCTTGTAAAACAAAGGGGGACCTAGCAGAAAAAGTTAACCCACTTAGTTCCAGATTATAATTGGCCATATTTGACTGCTTTTGATTTTACATTTATATTTCACCTTTAAATGTTTTTTTGCCTTGTGTGGTATCATTGTTTTCAGCACAATCTTATGTCTGCATGTACAGTTATTTTTTCATTTAATTTCATTGTTTATTTTTGTTTTTTTTGTACAACCATTAAAAAAAACTACTAAAACTAAAACGAGAGAACAATCAGCTGTCACAATAAGATGCCCCACAAATTATTTTTGCCAGTAAAAAAAAAAAAAAAAGTTTGTCCACCACAAGGCAGGGGAGAACACCACAGGGATAAACCCTGCAGGCCTGACAACAGGTGTACGATTCCTCTGATTTTCCACCTGGAGACATTGTTCAGTGGAGATGGTGTCTTCCTTTGTGACGTTCATTAGTACCCTTACTGACACAAAGCAAAACAACAATCACACAACACACTAACTATGCACTCCACCCTAAACGTTACACATCTCTTTCTCTCTCTCGCCCGCTGGATCTTGCTGCCGCCACTCCCAAATCATTCCAAAACAATAAAATCCCACATGATGCCACTTTTTTTTTATTTGTCGACATGATACATTTTTCCACCAATAGCAAAGAGGTGCCTTTTTTTTTTCTCTACTGTTTTTCACACATGACGATAGTATTCAGAAAAAGCATCGCATATATATATTAGGGAGAGAGAAAGACTGCTATGTCAGCTTAAATCGGTCATGTGCGTGTCTGCACACATCTGCTACTGTGTGTGTGTATGCCAGAAAGATGGAGAGAGTATGAAGGTGCTTCCTCCTCCTCTCACCTTTCATCAGGTAGACAAGACCAGCTAGGCATCCACTGTTAATTGGCTCTGCCCTGCCAGAGTCCGTGCAGCTCCTTTTCCACTCCTCATTCCCCAACAGTTCCTCCCTTCATCATCACCTCTTATCCATACTTAACAATTCCTTCTTTGCACCCTTGTCCTTTACCTGTTATGCAAGGCCTAATTGGAATACAGTGGCTGCTTTAGACTGCAGTGTGGCAGGTTTAATTATAGCTTTTTGTACATACTAAAATATATCATCTTGTATGAAATATTTCTGATATTTTGTTTGTAGATTTGTTTAAACCTGGTTATTAAGTTTGTGGGAGTGATGCAACTATAAGCCTTTTTGTCTAAACTTTGTCCCATGTGAGTAAATTACTCAGAGTAAACACTAACAGAAAACTGCAATTCAATATTCATATTTAGGACACAAAATACTTCGATTTATGTTGTGGAATGTAACATGATGAGTTCTTCTTTTGAAACACTTTTTTTTTGTTTGTTTTGTTTTGTTTTTCTATGTGTGCTACAACTTGCCTTGAGGCAACAGTTGCTAAGATTTGGCCCCATTTATAAATTGAATTAAATTGGAAAAAAAAACCCTACTATATGTATGTTTGAACAACCACGTCTTATACTTACAGAGAATGGTAGGAATAATTTCCCGAAGCACTTTTTATGGTTGAGTCAGTCTGAGGAAGGAGCTCTGCTGCCTCAGAACTGTCTTGTGTAGGAGGTGTCATGAGTTGTCCATGATACAGAGGAAATACAAGTGAACTGAGCTGGAGATGTTTTGTTGTGCCTCTGAGTGGTAATTATCGTGTGTGATGTGGGATTTAAAAATTTAGAGATTTGCCTTTAAAAGATGGCAGAAATGTTTAGATTGCCTTCGTTTTCCAGGTACTTTTGATGATAATGTGGCATGTGCATATTTCATTACCTAAACCTAAACTTGTTAGATTGGTGCTGATTTAGAGCTGCATCATTTTTGCAATCAAGTGAAACAGGTTTGTAGTCATATTTATTAACAATTCAGCCTCATGACTAACATTTTCCTTTCACAATAAAGCCTAGCAGCTCTGAGCAATTTCTGACAGTGTAACATTGCTGGATGAGGCTGGGCTTCCGATGTTAGTCGGGATTTTTTTTTTAGCAGTATACTGATAGATGTTCCAGCCTTGATGTTGTTTCTGTGTTCTTGTGGCTGCATATCAGGACTCGGGCTGCATTGCTGCAGATAATATGTGAGAGCACTTTGCAGAGCACTGTAGGACTGGCTGCAGTGGCTGATCCTCCCCACTGAGCACACTGACCTCCACATGGAAGAAAGAGAGGAGGGGGAGGAGAAGATGCAGCTATTCTCTCTATTCTGTTTGTTCTCCTTCTCTCCGAGTGCCTTGCTCCACAGGCTGGCTGCTTGGAAATGGCATTGCTGCAACCCCTCCTCCTTCTTCACTCTCCCCCTGCTTTTCCTGCATCTCTGGGGTCCCAAGAGCTTTGTGAGCGTCTGTTTGAGCCAAATGCCAGCACTCTGCATGCCCTCTCCCCCCTTCCTTCATCTTCCTGCGTGTGTATGAGAGGGAGAGAGTTGGGGGATTTCTTTGGATGCCTTCTTTATCCATGATGGGGGTTGCCTGTTGCTGTGTTCTAGTGCTTCATCCCCAGCGTTTGTGCAATTGGCGTGTGAGTAAGAGAATGGGCATGTTATTGTTCTCAGTTTCACCATAAGCTCTTTTCACACATGTACTGCAGCTCTACTGCATCCCAGTCCTTTGTCTATGACACTGTGCTTAGCACCACAAATTAGTTAAAAAAAAAAAAAACCTGAATTTTTTTCCCCATGATCTGATGGGATGCTTACATTTAAACATACACTCCAAATAAACTGAAACATCAAGGAAATCGAGCTAAAAAGTTGGTAATCTATGTACCATCAATGTATCTTAACTCAACAACCAGCTGACATATCCTTTGAAACCTGACAGCTAAATTGCCTAGATATTTTGCCAATATTCATGTTTAAGTTGTGAGGCTTTCAGTGTGAACATATCAGAAATTGTACATCTAAATGTGTGCGTTTAGTCTAGTATTTGCTTTTTTTAATGCCACGCATATCTAGATGCACCTTGACTGGCTTCAGGTCCTGCCTGTAGCAGTTGCCACACACATCGCAAGCTGGATGCAAAGCCTCCTCATTCATGGCAATTGTGAAACTTACTTCTCAGGACATTAGCTGTATTACCATTATTTATCCACCTTTCTGCTTAATAACCACTTGCTGAAGTTCTGTTGCTAGAAATCAGATGAATATGGGCAATTAAATGCGTGTCCGTTTTTTTGAATTTATCATTTCAGTAGAAAGTAAATGCCAGTTCAATTCACTGATGCTAACTAAGCTAGCAACTCTATGGCAGATGTACGTTATTAAGATATGAAATGCATTCTTCTTGCTTCCTTCACTTTTGTACCATTGATTCATTAATGTTGAATTCTCTTGCTGCTGCTCTATTCCCATGTCATACTGCATGACTGATAGAATTTGAAATCTGCTTCATGAGCATGTCTCTTAACAGGTGCCATTTTTGGGTCCTTATACACACGCAATACGGTAATATTATGTTGAAGCACGGTACGTATTAATCTGCAAGGCTCCTGACTATGGTAGTTGTAATGCTCCAACAGTCCGTCAAGCGGTGTGGTTTCATTGCTTACTGAAGTCGTACTAAAACATTTTGACAGATTTTTGAGTGCTGTGTAACACATAAATCTGGTCACGTTCAGTAAGCACAAATAGAATTCATACATAAGGCACACTTTTGAGGAAATGAAAGGATTTTAAGTGCACCTTATAGTCCGAAAAATACGGTACTGAAAAAGTTCTTGTGCTTAAAGTGCTTCGCTGAACTGAAATTTAAACTTAAAATATCTCAAGATATATAAAATAAAAAGAAAGTCAAAATTAAAAGTGCCTCAAAGGCTTTGAACTAAACATCTCAATATCTGATTGGTTTAGACCACAATATGGGCATAATGGCTCCCAGGGCTCACAAAATTTCAAAATCCCTGGTTCAAAATCCCTTCCTTCGGGCAGGAACTCCAAGATCTAGGACATTTGCTTTTTGAAGTTTGCAAAGACTGCTAAATATTGCCAATGGTAGTTCACTCTTTGTAACATAGTACGCTGTTCTAAACAGATTTTTCAGGACTTCTTGTTGTGCTTGGTTTATTTTTAGTATGTTATTTGCAATTGGTGTTTGTTCTGGGAAAGATACTGCAGACTGAGCAATAATGCATTTTTGCATTTCTCATGGGTTCTGAGGGGGGGTCTTTCTTAAAATTACTGGTCCCAATAACAAAGGTGCTTGTCAACTCAGAAATCGAGGGAAACTCAACACACCCGGCAGAACATTAAATGTTATTATGTTATTTAGCTTATTATATTCCAACCACAGAAATTCTTTTGACCATGAAACCAAAAAAGCTGCGCTTTCTTTTTGCCTCATACTCTGATTTGCCATAACTTTTCCGTTTTCTGGTAGGCTTTTCTTTGGCTGTCCCTTCTTCACCCTGACCTGTCTTATTTGGCTCTGCAGAACTAAAATTCCTGCGTAAATCCATCTGCATTTACACACGTACTTACATAACGGTCAGCGATTCTCTGCGCAATTAACCTCTATGACATGTTTAAGCTTGCTGCAGGAGATTTCACTTGTCATGTTTGAATAGTAAGCTAACGATTGATAAGACAATGCCAGAGGAATTAGTGCGCAATTAATCTGTCACTCACCAATCAGTGCTGCTGATCTCTAGACACAGTTCGTGTGATCGCAAAGTGAAAGCAAAAAACAAGTCCAAATTCAAACGCGATTTCAAATGTCACATATTGACAGTGGTTCATCGATGCCAATGACATAATTACCCAGCTACATTTGCGAAAGAATGCAAAAGCATTGACATATATTTTTCCTTCCTACGATAGCTCGACGGGCAGGACTGAGATGGATTTTTGTAGCCCGACTGGAAAAATCGCTAGCCCGACATCCCGGGCGATTTTGTGAGCCCTGGTGGCTGTTGTTAACCACACAGAGACTTTAAGAGTTGCAGAGTCTTTTTTGTTTGTTTGTTTTTTTCACTCGAATGGCTGGTCGCAGCGGTGCTGCCTAGGATCTTTTTTGGCGGAACATTGGCAGAATGTGCAGGTGTCGCCATGCACTATTGGATTATTGTGGGAAAGACTTCCTTCGTCATTTCCCTTTTCTGCCGACTGTGCAGAGACACTTGCATGACACAGAAATCAATCGAACAGCAGCACGGAGTCGGTGCTGCGGCGCTTCAGCAGCACAGTTAGGTCATGATAGGGCATAATGTTGTCTGCTGTTGGCCACACATAGACTTTCAGAGTTGCATAGACTTTTTTTCTTTCACTCGAACGGCTGGTCGCATGGTGCGACCTAGGATTTTTTTTAGTCGCACCATTGAGAAATTAGGTCGCATTTGGGACCAAATTGGGGAGTTAGTCAGTAGGGGAACAATTGTAATGGTTGTAATGGCTTAATGTGGGGAAAAGTATCATAACTCACAATAATTTCTATTTAGAGCCCCAGGAGATTTTCGTAGTGTACAGGTTGTGATCAGTTGATCTGCTGCTGTTTGTGGATTTCTGAATTTAACAAGATGTAAGGGGGTGTTTAATGAGTTCTCCTGCCTGATTTTCATCCTCAACACTGACAGTACACTGTTTGTCTTTATATTAGACAGTACACAGCAAATCCAGCATGTCCAAATTAACACTGTCAGATTTGATTTCAACATTATTAAAGTGTCTATATGGGTCCACACCAGAGAGTGTTAATTTAACTCTTTTTGGAGAGTTGGTACGTTAACTCTGATTTAGTGTTAAACACCAAATCTGTCTGGAGTTGAAAAATTAACACTTACTAATGCTAACTAGGTGTTAAGAGTTTATATATTAACTCTCAAAGAGTATTTTAGTTTAACTACGTAAGAGTTATCTTCTAATTACTTCTAAAAAGCGGGAATTTTACTGTTCTGAACTTTTAGAAATTCATTTTGGAAATAAACATTTACTAAAAAGACGCAATGGTTTTTGAAAAACATTTATTCTGAACTGTGCACCACAATTTCAAAACATTTTCTGAAAGATGTAACAGTGTACATGTTCTCACTTTCATTAGAATTTTGTTTATCAAAAGGTCTGACATAGGTGAGCTGGTAAATGCAAATAACAGCATTCTCATCACTTATTTCTTCAATACAATATGCATGTCCTTCATTCATCACTTTGTGGAATTTCAACGCACTTCTGCTCTCCCCCATATTTCATCTTCACAAGCATATCCTATGTGGAGATTGAATAAAAATTAGTTGATACTAATTAATGGCACAAATATTTCGGTGATCAATTGCAGCACAGTAAAAAAAAAAAAAAGGAATCCTTTTTGAGCCATTACTTGTGTAAAGTATTTTCCCAAAAGACAAGGACACAGGCAACAGGTAATACTGAACTAAATGTAAAACCTCAACCTTTTTCATTTTTACCTAAACCGTGTGCACAAAACTCTGGAGGGATCTAAATGCTAACGTACAACCCAGTCAGGACATCTGCTACTGCTGTTTGCTCGTTTTTTTTTTTTTTTTGTGCAATTTTCCATGCTTTTTTAAAAAAAAAAATTTTTTATAGCGCATTGTGTTCTGCGTCTTGATTGGCTGTAGACCACAGTACAGAGTGCGTTCAGCTTGTCAAATTTACATAAATATTCAATCGCTTGCTAGCAATGTGACTCTGAAGTTCTTAGTTTTTAATAGTGATGTGCGGATCAATGCTGAAATATCAATTCCTCTGATACCTCTGATCAATACTTTAGTAATTTAGGCTAAATTTGTAGTTTATCATTAACAGGAACACAGTGGAAAGAACTTATTTCATTCGGATTGTCTACATTGGAAGGAACTACTTTCTCTTCCGCCTTTCATAGTCATGTGCGAAATACAGCTGTATAAATGTGTCGCAGCCCCTTGGTGTGCACACTCACAACAATGGCTAAGCGTAATTGGAGTTATGTGTGGACGTATTTTACATCCACAAACAGCTGAGACGTGGTTTGCATACATGTGGCAAGAAAGTGAGGTGTTGTGGCAACACCACAAATTTGTCAAACACCCCAGAGTAAATCGTATCACAGAATATGACGAGCGTATGTTGAGGCGAACTGAAGAGGAGGAGTGGACAGGGACAGGTGCTGCTAGGGCGAGACAGACGTCTCTCACGGAGTCCTTTAGTGCTGCAGGCAGGCAAGGTGTTCAAATAGCGCACAATTCAGCTTTTTTGTTTCTATATGATGAATTCTGCAGTATTAAGTGATAAGAACAAGTAATCATTATGACGCTATAATTTGAGATACAATAAATAAAATACGTTTTTGTACAAAGTATCGGCATCGGATCAGTATCGTAGATACCACCCTGAATTTTACTTGGTATCGGATCGGATAGGAAATCAGTGGTATCGCACATCACTAGTTTTTAAGTTGTATCCCCAACAAACACAACAATGTCGACAAAACGTTTTGCACCGTCAAAGGCAACCGTGGATACCTTTGGTTTCATTCTATAATACTGGACTTATTTTTCTACGAAGGCTTGAACCTGAAAGTGTTTAAACAAGAGAGAAAAGTGTGAAAATCTTCTGGCCTGTCTGAGAAAAGTGTATAAAGTGTGTAGTGAGGGTTTTTTTGTAATAATTGTAAAACATAAAGTTGGCTGTTTCACCTATTGCGGGTTATTT
This sequence comes from Neolamprologus brichardi, assembly GCF_056152115.1. NCBI lineage: Eukaryota > Metazoa > Chordata > Actinopteri > Cichliformes > Cichlidae > Neolamprologus > Neolamprologus brichardi. The sequence goes on along the minus strand of NC_142104.1, from coordinate 38,460,328 downwards.
TTAGAACGTAACTACCATGACAAACGAGGGACCACTCTATACAGTTGGTATGAAGGTGGAATTCATTCAATGGATCTAAGCACTATCAGTTAAAAATCATATGAATCTCTGTTACAATTGATGTAACCTCTGACCTTGAAACCACAGCCACTGCACTAGTCACACACAATCTAACCTGTTTATCCTGCATTAACCTGCAGAGTATTTTTATGCAGCCTTTAAATAGAGATCCAGGATCTAAGTGATCTAAGCAAACTGAGTTAGTTTACCTCAGTTTATTTTGCAGCATGTTTCACAATATGAAAAGACATAATGTCACAAGTACAGACCTAATATCTAATTTAGAAACATGAGGAGTTACATCTAAGCTTTAAATGTCCAGTTTATCAAATACCACTGAGCAGTCCTTAACTTTAAATCTAACCGGTCGTCTTGCTCACCGTCTTTCTTATCTTTCTCTATCTCTGAGTGAAGTTAGCTCTCTTTCTTTTCTTTCCCTGTAAAATACAGCAGCTGGGCCAACACACTGTGTGACAAACTGCACACAAAATTTGGCACACATCATCTCTTTTTATGCAGCATTCTCTGGTGATTAACACATGAACAGGATTACCATTTATGCCTTACTGTTTAGGCTAAAATTGGTGTAATGTTTGGAAGCTCGCAGTGAAAAAACAATAACTTAATCCAAATGCATTAAAGTAAAAGTAACAAGCTCATTGTGAAAATGTAGGAGCAGAAAGTACAGGTCACGGTGGTTAGCACTGTTGCCGCACAGTTGTTGTTTATATGTTGTTGTTTCTGTGGCAGTGGCTGTATAAAGCTGCTGTTTTTTAAAAATCCAACACAAACTTTTTAGATCCAGTTTTTACAAAAACTTAAATCAGAGTGAAAATTGTCTGTGGAAATTTAAAAAATATTGTTTTAATTCACCAGTGTGAGATACATGAATTTGCAAAAGTCTCTTTTTCTAATTGTAGCACTGTACTGAACATTCAGACTGCAGCTTTAGTGGGCACTGTCCGTTGATTCCACTTGTCTGCACTGGTCACATCTAATTAAAGCTAGTTCACTGAGTATCCTTACAATAGGCTGTTGTCAGGTTTGGTTGGTCTCTGCAGACATATATTGTTCCTGAGGGTAGAGCCTCTATTTTTTGTAACACCACTTTTCACTGTTTCAGTGTTACATTTTATCTCCACTAGACTGCATAGGAGTAATTTCAGGACTCTATTCTCCAGTTAAAATTGAAATAATATTATTTCTAACTATTAAATTCACAATTTTTTCCACCCAGGACCTTCAGTATTTAAATGGTGTTACAGTGGCATCAAATTATTGCATTACATATATTTTACCCTTCTGAGGATGGTTCTTTTGCTGTGCAAATAGTTAAATATTTGAAAAGAAATACCGTATTTCCCGGACTACAAAGCGCACCTGAATATTAGCCGCACAAGCTAAAATCAGGGGAAAATCCTGTTTTGTACATACATTAGCCGCACCTGACTAAAAGCCGCAGGTGTTTCAATGTTGACTTATCATATGTAAGAGAATATGCACAAAGGGAATTGTCAGGAAAGAGATGGCTGTTTGGAGACACACCCCTTTTATTAATATTTTGAAAAACAAGTTATGGGTACATATTAGCATAACTTTTTAGGTATATGCACAAGTAGCGGTAATTACAAGTACCAAACATGTACCGTGCTTCATAAATGAGTAACAAATGTAGTACATAACAATAACCTACAGCACACCAGAAAAATAGATTCGGACTACCTTTTAGGCTCAGGTGCAGTGACACGGCTTTAACAAGAAGAAAAGTCAGTCATTCACCACCATCTTCCTGCGCACTAAAACCACCAAAGTCCTCTTCTCCAGTGTCGGATACGAACAGGCTCAGGATGGCTACGTCATCCACTCTCAGCTTCTTTCCTTCGTTGTCACTTTCAAAACCAAACAAATCCTCGTTGTCAGTGTCAGAGTCGAACACCCTCAGAAGGGGTCCAGCCCTTCGAAATCCGTTGGTGATCATGGATGTTTTCACACTTTCCACGCTGTCAGATTCCACCGGTGGAGTTGAGCATAACTTGCTTTTCGCAAGTTTATCGCCGCTCACCATCCATGCCTTCCGCTGAACGCGTAGCGCTACTTTGAAGTTTGTTTTTCGCGCTACTTGTACGGCACTATGTTGCCTGGTGGATGGACATGTGACCAACATACCACTCTTGAACCCCGATACTGTGTATCTGATCACATGCCCTTCCGCTAGGCAACGCAGTGCCGTACAACAGCGGAACAAACAAAACAAATCGTCTTACGATATGAGAAAAATCATGGACAATCCATAGAAAAGCCGCACCTGACTAAAAGCCGCAGGGTTCAAAGCTTGTGCAAAAAGTAGCGGCTTATAGCCCGACAATTACAGTAATTAAATAAATACATAAAAAAATATGTAAAACCTTGGACACTGCTAAAGAACTTGACTCACCATTGACTGTTGGAGAAATCATTGTTGCCATGAGAATAAATCTCGCAGTTTGGGCAGATTCCCTGTTGAAATCTTTAAAAGAAATTCAGGATAAACTGTCCCCATTACTGCTTGTGGTATATAAGGAATCATTGCATCATGGCACTCTACCCTACTCTAATGCAAGCCTCAGTAAATCTCATGTTAAAAAAAAAAGATAGGAGCTGCAAAGATTTGAATCCTTACAGACCTCTTCTTAATAAATGTGGATGCTAAGATCCTTGCTAAGCTTTCCCACATTGTCTGCAAAATATTATACCAACTATTGTTTCATAGGAGCAAGCTGGATTTGTTAAGGGAAAGCAACGATTTTAAAAAAATCTATTTTCATTCACTTATTAGGTCATTACATACAAATACCCTTGTACTGGGCCACACTCAGAAGGTGTGGAGCATTATTAGGATATTAATCCTTTAAAAAAAATTCTTTTTAAAATAAAAAAACAGTTAAAATGGCACAACAAACACAATATGAAAACATTTTCACATGCACATCAACTGTTTCTGAGAAACTCTTAAACTAAACAGCATAATTTTAATATAATGGGTTAGGGTTATGTTAGCACTGCTCACAGTGATTTAAAAAAAAAAATTTGAACAGCAAGTAGCTTTTCTTTGGGACTGAATAAGTGGGCAGTTGACCTAATTCAATTTCCTAATGTTGATGATTGGGCCCTTGATTAATATTTATTGAAGTGGCTTATAGACAGGGATTAAAATAGGCTGGAACCATCTGGAACAGCATTCCAGCACTTTCCGTTAATGAACAATTAAACCAGAACAGAAGTGCGCATAAAGAGAGTATCAAAAAGGAAAGTCTTAAATGTAGAGAGGGTGTCTCCCAAATCTAAACTGGGAGCTGGTTCCACAGAAGAGGCCCTGAAAGCTGAAGGTTTTGCCTCCCATACTACTGCTACTTTTAAACACTCTATTCGAGTGCTTGTATGTGAGGAGCAGGATTTTATATTCAATTCCGAGTTTAAAAGGGAAGCCAGTATAGGAGAAATATGCTTTCTCTTTCCAGTCTCCGTGAGTGCTCTTGCTCTTATCAATCAACTGAAGGCTTTTCAGAGATTTTAGGACATCCTGATAATAACGAATTGCAATAGTCCAACCTGGTAGGAATAAATGTTAGGCAATGATAAGAAAATGAAATATTGCGATAGAATATGGGCAAAACTTGCATGACAGTGCCTTTGTTTTCATACACACATGGCGGAAAAAGCATGGCGGTGACGGAGAATGAGAAGGGCGAAAGCGGATTGTTGAACAGATGAAACAGAATTGGTGCAAAAACTGTGCAACTTCAGTGGTGTGGAACTGATTTGGCTTTCGTCCGTCAGATACACACCAAAGCACATTTTTTGGTCGTTATTACCGAAACGATTTTATGTGGTACATGGCACTTTCAAAAAATGTTTTAGTACAATTTTGCTAAGCTACGAAGCCGCACTGCTTGATGGATTGGCTTTACGGCTACAGTAGTCGGGAGCCTCGCGGAGTAATATGTACTACTTCAACATAATATTACCGCATTGTGTGTATAACCTCTTTTTAAGTTTTGTGGATATTATACATGGTTATGCTCAGGATATGTTGGCCATTTCCACTGGAAATGCCTTTTGGTTAAACTGTCAGCAAGGAATTTGCATTTGCACTGTTAATTTTTTTTATATACATTTAATGCACATAAAAAAAAACAGTTCCTTGTTTAAGTGAAAATACATTGATGGGTTTTTTTACACTAATAAAGTTGTGGAGTTGTAAAGTATTTCACTTCGCGTCAATTACTTTGTCAGTTATATCGTTATTGCAAATTTTCAAGTATATATCGTGATAAATATTTTTGGCCATATTACCCTGCCCTAGTTGCAATGATCAATTTTCAGATTAAAATAGAGTTTAGCTTGAATAACCTGATATCGATTAATTAAACCCTGAATTGATTTTTAAATATAAATGTATTTTGCCAGAAATGCCAGAATCTCAGGTTAAAGCGTTCATTTCAACAACCACCAATAACCACCAAACAACTAAAACAGCAAATGAGAAGAGGTAAACAGATTCCACAAAAAGGCGTAAACACAAAGCACAGACCCGACATCAGAATCTGTGAGATGTTGGCTTTTAGCCGTGTCTGTAGGGGCTGGTGAGTAAGAACGATTCTGATGCAGCATTGCAGGTTTGATCACTCTCCGACCAAAATTCACTGAACCAGCAGCACAATAAGATCAGACCTACACTTCACGTTTGATAAATATCATCATTAATTCCCTCTTACCTTTGCTGTTTTGCTTCCACCATGATAAAATCACACTTCCTGCACAGCTCTCTCTCTCTCTTAGTGATATTCAAGAACAGTTTCCAATCTCAAATCTCTTGTTTTCTGCATTATTCACTTGCTTATTGCGCACCAATCTACCATTGTGTACAGCGCTGTCGGTCGTTGTTTTTTGTGTTTGTTGTTGTTTGTCTTTTTTTCAAAAATTACCTGGGAAAAGAAAGATTCATTTCTGCTGTTCAATACTAAACCATGATACCAATTTGCAAAACGCTTAGCAGAAATCAGTGACGATACCCAGCACTACTTCATAATTAACTATAGTGTGTGAAGAGGGCTCTTCATTTACATGAACAAATTGGAGTTTGTTAGATGGATATGATTCAAACACCTGCAGTTCAATACCCTTAATACCTATGGCATGCTCCAATTGCCTCAATAAAATACTATGATCAAAAGTATCGAATGCTGCACTGAGAAACAAGGACAAGCACAGAGATGAGTCCACTGTCTACTTTCAGAGACCATGAGATCATTTGTAATCTTATCTAAAGCTGTTTCTGTACTGTGATGAGCTCGAAAACCTGATGGAAACTCCACAACATGACACAGTCACCCAATCGCACCCATTCACACAAGCACTTAGGGTTCTTAGTGCTTCCTAGGTACCATTCATACACATTCATACTCCGATGGATGCATTGGATGCACTGTGCAAAACAACAGTGGTGCATAGAGTAGCTACAAAGTTTGCTTTTTTTTCATATCTGAGTTTGTTGATCAGGTGCTTTGATGAAGGACTACCTTTCCCAGTAAAGTTTGTAATGGTGATTACAGGAACAGCGCTGCTGTTTTGGATGCTAGAAACACTTTTTCTTTCACTCAACTTAAGCTGACCATCTCTGTAAGGTTCTGTCTATTTGCTCTTCACAGTGTTTGAACAGACTCCGCCTGTATGTTAAATTGTGCCAGCGTCATCATTGCTGCTGTTATCAGTGATGTTTAAAACTGTGGGCTTTGTGCTTAATGTTATCAATCTTTTTGTTCACACTCTGCTCCTAAATTCGTTTGTATTGCAGGTGATTCTTTAGTCTTATTCTGGTTTAAAAATTCACATTTACATTGTTTAACACATTTGCGTAATATAGAGTGGCGCATTAAATGAAACATCAAAGCAAAGAATGGTTGACAAGAATTTTTTGTAACTGAATTACTCGAATTGTTGCAGCCCTACTCTTATTACCACATATCCTTCACTTTGCTGTGTAAACCATTGTCACTGCACTAGACTCTTTACTAAGACTTGCCAATTTATCCTGTTTATAACACCCGTTGACGTTTTGTTTTCTAATTAAATTTGCATAATTTAATGAATATTTGCAGACCTACAATAAGCTAACCTACCTAATATGAATGCACAGAAGCTTCTCAGAGTCAGTTTAATTTAAAAAAATTTCTAATGTTATATTTTTAAGTGATAGAAAGTAGTTCTGCAAACCTTATTGAATGGTTACCAAAACTGACATCAATGTCCAAAATGATGTCATGCTTCCTGACTTGCTGACTGTGTTTCTATTTCAGTCTCTGTTGAGCAGTAAAAGTTTTGAGACATCCAGCAGTTAATGTCATCAGTGTAGGTCACTATTGTTCACATTGTGAACAGAGGTTGGATTATCAGAGAAAAATGAGAAGTACAACAATGTGTCATCTACATAAGAATGGTAGGCTATCAGATGAGAGCTTGTAATTCAATTGAATTCTGTTCAATTTTATTTATACAACGCCAAAACACAACAGCAGTCGCCTCAAGGGGCTTTATATTGTATGGTAGATTGTACAATAATAGATACAGAGAACAACATAACAATCATATGACCCCCTATGAGCAAGCACTTTGGCGACAGTGGGAGGGAAAAACTTCCTTTTAACAGGAAGAAACCTCCAGCAGAACCAGGCTCAGGGAGGTGCGGCCATCTGCTCCTACCAGTTGGGGTGAGAGAAGGAAAACAGGATAAAAGACATGCTGTGGAAGAGAGACAGAGATTAACAACAGGTATGATTCAATGCAGAGAGGTCTATTAACACATAGTGAGTGAGAAAGGTGACTGGAGAGGAAAAACTCAATGCATCATGGGAATCCCCCGGCAGCCTACGTCTATTGCAGCACAACTAAGGGAGGATTCAGGGTCACCTGGTCCAGCCCTAACTATATGCTTTAGCAAAAAGGAAAGTTTTAAGCCTAATCTTAAAATTAGAGATAGTGTCTGTTTCCGGAATCCAAACTGGAAGCTGGTTCCACAGAAGAGGGGCCTGAAAACTGAAGGCTCTGCCTCCCATTCTACTTTTAAATACTCTAGGAACAACAAGTAAGCCTGCAGTGTGAGAGCGAAGTGCTCTAATAGGGTGATATGGTACTACAAGGTCATTAAGATAAGATGGGGCCTGATTATTTAAGACCTTGTATGTGAGGAGCAGGATTTTGAATTCAATTCTAGATTTAACAGGAAGCCAATGAAGGGAAGCCAAAACGGGAGAAATCTGCTCTCTCTTTCTAGTCCCTGTCAGTACTCTTGCTGTAGCATTTTGGATTAGCTGGAGGCTTTTCAGCAAGCTTTTAGGACATCCTGATAATAATGAATTGCAGTAGTCCAGCCTGGAAGTAATAAATGCATGAACTAGTTTTTCAGCATCTCTCTGAGACAGGATATTTCTAACTTTAGAGATAAAGTTTAGCACAAATGGAAGAATGCAGTCTTACATATTTGTTTAATATGTGCACTGAAGGACATGTCCTGGTCAAAAATGACTCCAAGGTTCCTCACATTGTTACTGGAGGCCAATGTAATGCCATCCAGAATAAGAATCTGGTTAGAGACCATATTTCTAAGATTTTCAGGGCCGAGTACAATAACCTCAGTTTGATCTGAATTAAGAAGCAGAAAGTTAGTGGCCATCCAGGTCTTTGTCTTTAAGACATTCCTGCAGTTTAACTAATTGGTGTGTGTGTTATCTGGCTTCATGAACAGATGGAGTTGGGTGTCCTCTGCATAGCAATGAAAATGTATACTGTATCTTCTTATGATACTTCCTAGGGGAAGCATGTATAATGTAAACAGAATTGGTCCTAGCACTGAACCCTGTGGAACACCATAATTGACCTTAGTGTGTGAAGACGACTCTCCATTTACATGCACAAATTGGAGTCTATTAGATAGATATGATATGCAGTGCAGTACCTGTAATACCTACAGCGTGCTCTAATCGCGCTAATGGAATATTATGGTCACCGGTATCGATCGCTGCACTGAGGTCTAGCAGGACAAGCACAGAGATGAGTCCACTGTCAGATGCCATAAGATCATTTGTAACCTTCACTAAAGCTGTTTCTGTGCTGTGATGGGCTCTGAAACCTGACTGAAACTCTTCAAATAAGCCATTCCTCTTCAGATGATCTGTTAGCTGTTTGACAACTACACTTTCAAGGCTTTTTGATATGAAAGGAAGGTTGGAGATTGGTCTATAATTAGCTAAGACAGCTGGGTCCAGGGATGGCTTTTTAAGTAAAGGTTTAACTACTGCTGGCCTGAAGGCCTATGGTACATAGCTGATTATTAGAGATAGGTTTAGCATTAATTAATGGCAGGACTTCTTTGAGCAGTTTTGTGGGAATGGGGTCTAAAAGACACGTTGATGGTTTGGAGGAAGTAATTATTGAAGTTAACTCAGAAAGATTGATTGGAGAAAAAGAGTCTAAATTAATATCAATGGTATTGAAAGTAGCTGTAGATAATATTACATCTGTGGATGATTATTGGTAATTTTTTCTCTAATGATTAAAATTTTATTTGTGAAGAAGTTCATGAAGTCATTACTAGTTAACGTTAAAGGGATGGTTGGCTCAACAGTACTCTGACTTTTTGTCAGCCTGGCTACAGTGCTGAAGAGAAACCTAGGGTTGTTCTTATTTTCTTCAATCAGTGATGAATAGTAAGGTGTTCTGGCTTTGCGGAGGGCTTTCTTATAAAGCAACAAACTATTTCTCCAGGCTAAATGGACACAGATTAAATAGTAATGGACCAAGGACAGACTTTGCGGAACCCCTGATTGAATTTTGATTTGTGCAGAACTAAAGCTGCTAACCGAAACATAAAAACTTCTACCCGTTAGAAATCTTGAAAGCCAGTCCAGAACCTGACCTGTTAAACCAACATGAAGCCTTTGAATTAGAATGTCATGGTCAACAGTATCAAAAGCAGCAGTAAGATAAAGAACTATAACTGAAACTCTGAGTCACTGTTGATCTTCATGACTTGACACCAACTGTGAATATTTTACTTCCTCTCTTGAAAAACTGCTCCAGCAGTCCCTGTCTGCCACAAAGTTCTAGGTTCATGTCTCGCTCTATTTTTGTAGCACTTCATGGACCAACCAAACCACACTCAATGTATTGGTCAGTCTTAACCAATTCTCCAAACTTGTCTAAAAACCTCACATTCCACATGAGAATAGGGCCACTGGTCCTCTTTTATCTGCTCTGAAACCCAGTCATTTTCTCTGTTGGTCCTCCAAGAATACAGGCCTTGCTCCAGGCAAGGCACACTCAGCTGGTGGAGACTATTCATTGCCAGGAGTGTAATGTGAAGAAATACACTAACAGGCTGACAAAACTTGACTTTAAAAAGTCAAGCAGTAAGTAGCTATTTCACCTCCACATAAATCAGAGGGCAAAAAATCCCACCTTCAGCATCCAATAAAGTCATCAAAATAAAAAAACAAAACATAGCAAAAACAACTCATTATTACACCAGTGAAAAAAATCAAACAAAGCTTTTCAAAATTTTACCACAATTTACAAAGCTCTGTTTTCCAAAGCTCCATTGACCTTATAATATACTGACACATATCTTTTGCTATGTCCATACTGAGATGGCAAAGGTGAATGTTACAACATCCATCTTTTCAATTGCTTTTCAAAACCATACATTTCACACCTGAGCCTCAACTCTCGCGGCCCAGTACCAAACGACTCACGGTCCGGTACCGGTCCGAGGCCCGGGGGTTGGGGACCGCTGTTCTACAGCATCTCTTTTGTACTGTATTCCTTCGTTTGCAGCAGATGGCGGCCACTCCCTGAGCCTGGTTCTCCTGGAGGTTTCTTCCTGTTAAAAGGGAGTTTTTCCTAAGCGCTTGCTTGTAGGATGCTATGATTGTTGGGTTTTTCTCTGTACGTATTCTTGTAGGGTCTACCTTACAATATAAAGCACCTTGAGACGACTGTTGTTGTGACTTGGAGCTGTATAAATAAAACATAAAACATAGAAATGAACGCAATACACACATTCACAGTTCCCATATACTCTATACTCCTAGGTCCAGGCACCAACACTCCTAGAGGGGCAAACCACCCCGAGACACAGGAAATGATTCCCTTTACTCTAGGGTAGAGACAAGCAGACCACTCTGGTCCCGCAGCAGCAGGGAAGGAGACCAGCTCTAATGAATGGTAGGTCTGAAAATATTATAGCATAGTGCCTGTTCTACGTCTAGCCAATGCTCGTCTAAGAGGGTACGTTTTAACCATCCTGAGATGTATTGTAGCCTGTTGGCCAAGAAGTCGTGGTGAAAATTAGGCAGATCACCTTTATCCTTTGTCCTTTGAAACATTTTTAGGCTAATACACAGGGGTTTATCTTTCCAAAGAAATGTAGAAATGGACGATTCCAGGGATCTAAACCGGTCTTGTGATGGTTTACTCAGTATCATTGAGAATTAATAATTAATTCTTGGTAAGACCATTATTTTAAAAGTGGGATTTGGTTTAATTTAGTTAAATCTGCAAGCTTAGGAAATACCTTATTAATACCTAAATATTTAATATTTCCAAATTGCAGTGGGGTAGAAAAATAATTATGAAAGGAGCAATTAAGCGGAAGAACTCTCGATTTTAACCAGTTTATCGAATAATCTGAAACTCTTGAGAAAGAGTTTATTAATGCAATTACCTCAGAGTGAGTGGTTTGTGAGTGTTGGAGAAAAAGTAACACATCATCCGCATAAAGACTGATTTATATACATTCTACATTCTTCTTGCGATTTATGCCCTTAATCACTCTACCCTGTCTAATTGTTGCTGCTAGTGGTTCCAGGATCCTTTTCTAAGTAGCTGACAGCTGGTAACTGTGCAGGGGCGGGTCTAGCAAAGTTTTGCCAGGGGGGCCAGGTAGGGCATTAACAGGGAAAGGGGGGCACAAAGAAATACTTTTCTTTCTTATTCTCATTTAAAATGTCTAGCCTTTAATAAATAGTTATCTGAATCTTACAACCAAAGTTATGGCTAAGTTTATGTCTTTTCCTATAATACCTGGTGGGCTGGTCTCCAGTCAAAATGCCCAGGCTGGTTTTTTTTCCCAGTCCAGCCCTGGGCGTGACAAGCAGTGAATTAATCTGAGAAGGTGCATTAAAAAACAAATGGCCGAGCCAGCGGTGCATATCGCAAATTAGCTCGCATACACACATTAGTTCTGCTGCTTCTTAATGATGGTATCTTAGCTAACAACCCCAACTACCAGATTCAATTTGTAATTGGCTAAAAATAACTTAGCCTACCGGTGAGAGGGACGTTGCTAGCTGGCAGTTTTTTCAAGCAATGTTGAAATTTCCACATTCCAACACTTCAAATGCTTCAGGAGCTGTCCGCTCAGTGCAGCATCAGCATCACGAAAATACATGGATACATCCGTAGACTCGAGACAGAATTCACAATGTGTTTTCAGGACTTTCAGGCGTATGGACCAATGTTTTCTTTTCTGATCAAACCAGAAAGCTTAAATGAGCAGCTGGCTTTGTCTCAGATTAACGGGCTGAGTTAATGCCAGTTAATGCGAAATCAAAATTCAGCTGATTGAAGTGAAAACCTTGACTCTGTAGGGGTCAAAGTTTGCAGAACTATGAAAGCAGCTGGAATCCATAGGTGTGCGTGTTCATGGAGCTTGCATTTTCACCTGCTGGACATCACTACCTGACAAGTCTAACTGTCTTCAGAACATTGCAGAGGCATTATTGACAGTATCTGGCTCTACATATCTGTGTGAGCAGATTTTCTCTCAGGTCCTCAGGTACCCGTCTGAATGTTGGACACTCGGAGACCTGTGTTTCTAAGTGGAAGACGAGAGATCACATTCATGCCATATTGGCCCAGTTTATTTTTCTTATCATTGTTGTGAGGAGACCATAAATAGCATTTGCATTTTCTGTTGTACAGTTCATTTGCTGTTCTTGTTATGGATAAAAAGTGTCTCTGATAGCTGCCAACAAATATAATCCTATAAAGTTGTTCTATATAGTGTGTAACTGTTAATATAGAGCGTTATTAAATTTATTGCTAATGCAATCATATGGCACATTGACTGCTGAGCAAATTTTAGATGGCACTCATCATCAGAAAGGTTGCCTACCCCTGCTCTAGTGTATTGCAGTTAGAAAAACACATTTTTTATTTTTTTTTTATTCATGTTTTGGATGGACAGAAACATTAACAGATATACAACAGGAATAATCATATTGTCAGTTCTCTGTCCGTTTCTTAACAACAACAGACAAATAAGGGCTAACAATAACTAAAGTAAACCAAAAGGGAGACAAACAAAAACAAAAAAAAAAACACCAGGAGAAACAAAATAAGAAACCGCCTCCTGGGAAACAACAGCAAAAACAAAAGCAAAAGGGGCAAAACACCCAGGTGCCTAAAAAATAAAACATAACCTTGACCACTGATAACATTAAACAATTTCTTCCCTCTACTGGCTTTCAAAGAAAAAGAACAACAACAAAGATACCAACGACACATGACACCCCCCCCCCCCCCAAAAAAAAAAAAATATCTTGGAGACATTGTCGATGTACAACAAAAAAGGACCCCAGACCTGCTCAAAAATATCTTCTCCCCCCTTAATTCTGTACATAACCCGTTCATATAATGCCATCTTAGACATTTGTTCAGTCCATTCCCTAAGAGAACAGGGGCTAATGTTGGTAAATTGGTGAGCTCTAAACCAGGTCTCTTGTATGAAAGCCAATACTGGATCTTTAGATGGTACTGGTCTTCCCCTCTGAGTGAGGAAGGCCTCTAAAGACGAGGGAGCCACAAGACTTTCCTCAATCGCAACCCATTATTGCTTCTCCGTAAGGGAATTATGTATCTTAACTAACTGAGAGAAACTTCGTAGCTAACTTCGTGAAAAAATTGTGGCTGAAGAGAATTGGGGGCATGTATGTTGACCAATGTCACTTTCTGCCCCTGTAAACATGCATCCAAGACCACCCATCTACCCTCCTGATCTGTATAATGCTTAAATACCTGAAAATCCAAGTTTCTTCTGATCAATATGACCACCCCTCTTTTTCTAGCAGAAAATGCACTAAAATAGACTTGAGCCACCCAATCTCTTTTAAGCTTTAATGATTCCACCTCATCGAGATGGGTCTCCTGAATCAGGGCTATGTTTGTCTTTTTCTGCTTCAAGTATGTGAGGATTTTCTTCCTTTTAATAACATTATGAAAACCCACTATATTCCACGACACTATTTTACACAAGTCCATGACGCCACGCAAGCCAAATTATTGTACAGATTTATCCAGAAGAAAATCCCGTTTACCCATATAACAAATCTTAAAGCCAGTTACATCAAACAACCCAGTGGTCCAGAAAATAGGTCTGTACAGAACAGTTAAAACCATAACAGCAAAACAAAACAAAACAAACAAAGAAAAACAACCAAACAAGAAAAAAAAAAACAGTTGGGAAAAACCCAACAGTAATCAAATCATTGGTCCGTAGCACTCAAAAATCCCATAATGGCGTCCCTCCTCACGCGCCCCCCCAAATCTCAACCGAAAGGTCGAAAGGTGTAACAAAACCCCGATCCATGAATAAGCCACAGAAGTAAACTGACCCTTAGCTGCAGCAGACGACGCACCTCGTCAAACTTCCTGCGTTTTTCTTGTACCTCCTGTGCATAATCCTGGAAAAAACGGACTCTTATGCCTTTCCAAACGATCTGCTTCTTTTTTCTGGCCCAATGGATTCTGTCTATTTCGTACCAATCTCCCATCTCAATGTCCAGAGCCTCGGACAACAGATTCTTCACGCAGTCCTCGAGATTACGGCCTTCGGTTCCTTCTCTAATACCCAATATTCTAATATTCTGGTGTCGTGAAAAACCCTTGAGCGCCGTTACCTTTTCCTGCAGCCGCTGGTTCTGCATCTTCAAGTTCTTACTTATTGAGCTAGCTTTAGCCTCCTCGTCCTCCAAACGGGAGATTCTTGTCTCTGTTTCGTCCATCCTCGCATCTAGGCTATTCACAGCTTCCTTAAGAGACTCAATTCCACCTTTCACCGACATCATGTCTTGCGCTACCTGCTCAAGCAGAGATCTTATAGAAGTCAGCTCGGCCGCCACACCATCTTGGGAAGAGCACCTAGCATCTGCACCATCAGGTGCCTCTGCCATAGTAGTTAGCGAAGTAGCCTGAGTGTTGTCGCGGCATAGTCGGGTGGTTGCGTGTGAAGTAATGACTCTTCTGACTCATTCCACAGAATTTGCCAGGGCCAGACCCAGAGTAAATCAAATGACCGGCTCTAACTTATTTTTAACGAGGTTTAGGGGGGAAGGAGTGCGCAGCTCCAACTTATGCTGCCATCTTGGGTGGGCGTACCACGTGACTCCAGAAAAACACATTCATGTGGTTTTAGAATGTGATGTGTTGACAATAAAATTCCACATAGATCATTATTTGCAGACTTGAGGTGTTCATTGAATGCGCTAAATTCTGAAACTCTCTGAAAATCTCTTATGTTAGAATTCATAAATTAATACAGTCTAGACTGCTACTGACTCTGGAGAAATGTATTTGGAATGATAATCTCATTGCTAAATTGCTATTTATTTTATTGTTAGTATACCTGGTCCATTTTGCATTTGTCTGATACTGACTGTTCTTGCAGTTGGCAGGAGTAATAGTGCTTGGACCCTGAAATGCTAGACAGTGGGCACTGGCCAGACATGTCTTTGGTATGTGCTGTCATGGTAATGGTGCTTCTTCCCGCTAACCTACCAGACCTTCGTTAATAGTTACAGATAGAAGAGAATGAGGATGGGGAACTCACTTATCCTTGAACTAACTGAGGCAAATGTGTGTGTGTGTGTGTGTGTGTGTGTGTGTGTGTGTGTGTGTGTGTGTGTGTGTGTTGTATATCCACTGGGAAAGTACATACCAGTGTAAAGCTGTGCAGTACTCTTGAATTCCAGGCAACCTTTTTTGTAGGCGCTGAAATGCCATTACTCTGGCTTGTTGGCCTGTTTGTTTTTAACGGATTTTAGGGTGCAGGAACTAATGAATTTTAGACCTGAAACCTGAGCTCACACTTGAAAAGACAGTAGGAAAGTAACGTGAGACAGGGAGAAGAGATTTTTAAATAACAAATAATAATGTAATAGGACAGAGGAGTCAGAGGAACAAACAATATAATAGGTGTGTAGTCTTTAGTTATTCTATGGCACTAAACACTGCACAAAAGCGGAACTGCTTGAAATGTCTGATTTTTATAGTGGAGCAGTTCAATATATACGTGCTTCTCACTTTCAGAGGGTGAGTACAAGTACCATGTGTACAAAAGTCAGTTTGTATTAGACCAGAAAAGAAGTAAAGCGCTTTAGAATAAAAGCCACATTTTCCAGCATTTCTTTTGGAACATTGATAACAGACGTGTTGACAAAGGTATGAATTGGTTAATGTATTAAAATTAAGCTCATTAAAGGATGATGTTTAGTAGGGTTGGGTTTTAATAATCGATTCATCGATTAAAATCGATTCTGGCTTGGATAACGTGATATCAATTCATTAAAATCCTGAATCGATTTTTTTTATATAAATGTATTTTGCCCAAAATTCCAGAATCTCAGGTGAAATGTCACAAAATTTTGACAACCACCAAACATTGAAAATGAGAGCAGGTACACGGCTTCTGCACAAAGACGTAAACACAAAGCGCGGACCCGTGGATCAGAATCAGTGAGATGTCGCCTTTCTCACCCGACGGCACAGACATGGTCGGGGCTGAAAGCCGACAGCTCGCTGATTCTGATGTTTCGGTGGGTCCGCGCTTTGTGTTTACGCCCTTTTTGCGCTGATTCTAAAGCTGTTAGTTTTATCTCTCTCCAAACAATATTGACCGAACCAGCAACAAAAGAAGATCCAAACTAAGCGTCACATAACCATCGTCATGGACTCTCTCTTACTTTTGCTGTTTTGCTTCCACCACAATAAAATCACACTTCATGCACAGCTCTCTCTCTCTTTCTCAGTGTACTTCAAGAACAGTCTATCCCCGAAATCTGTTTTCTGCATTATTCGCTTGCTATTGGCTTCTAGAAATCAGTGACGATACCCAGCCCTAATGTTTAGTAATCTTCAATTGAACGTCAGTCTTTATGGTAGCTCTTTGCTTCACTAATTAACTTATCAGCTAACATGACATGGCTTTGTCTGTTGAGGTCTATGGGATCCATGTAATTGTGCAACTTAAGCTGAGCAATTTACTATGCTGGGCAGTTGTGTTAAATTGAAACTTTTATATAATTTATTTCATGTTTGTTACATTAGTTTGATAAGCATTTTACATATAGAGCTGCAGTACTGTTAATTGTACAGATACAGCCACTTAAAATGGCTGCCTCATCAGTGACAGGATCATGATGGATGCTTGGTGGAATCCTGACCAAAATGCTGGCCGTAATGACATGGTTGATGCAACCCTGAGTACACCCCAAAGTTGCATTTAGGAAAACAAGTGGTAATGTCTTGTGTATCCACGAGGGGGATTAGTGTGGAGGCTTGCCACACATATCTTTTAAATTTGTTCAGGGATTCTATAATTATGATAGAATCAGCCTTTAATATAAAATATTGATACAGATATATGTTTGCAGCAAATAAAATACAGGTTGCCAGACAGAAAGTGATGCAGTAATTTATCTGCTGTCATGTTCAGAAACAAAAGTCAGCAATAATCATAGAATATGATTATTACTGACTTTCATTTCTGAACATGACAGCAGACAAATCGCTGCTTAATTGCTGCAGAAATGTTAAGGCCAACTTTATGGACAGGTAAGAGATTATCATTAGCATCACAGTGGTGTTCTTTCAAACAGCTCTCTGATAAACAGTTTTATTTATATAGCACCAAATCAAAACAGTGGCCTCAATGGCTTTATATTATAACCAGGTCTCTAGACTAACTTTTTGCCACAGCTGCACTGGTGCGCCTAGGTGCACCAGGACAAAAGTTAGGCGGACCCAAATTTTTCAACCGCATCACTTAATACCGCAGTTTTACATGTGCACTTTTTTTTTGGGGGGGGGGGGGGGGGGGGGGGGGGGGGGAATTGATGTCCATACAGACAATATTGATTTGTAAATGATTAACTAACAATCTTGTGTTTTTGGCTGCTGCCTGCCGCTGAAAGGCGACACTTGGGCAGTGCATTCATCATGACATATATGTTTTCTCGATAAGATAAGATAACCTTTATTAGTACCACACGTGGGAAATTTGTTTTGTCACTGCAGGAAGTGGACAGTGCAAATATTATATAGCAAAAATTAGAATACAATACGAATAATATCTGTGGGCGATCGTGGCTCAACAGTTGGCAGTTCGCCTTGTAATCGGAAGGTTGCCGGTTCGAGCCCCGGCTTGGACAGTCTCGGTCGTTTTGTCCTTGGGCATGACACTTCACCCGTTGCCTACTGGTGGTGGTCAGAGGGCCCGGTGGTGCCAGTGTTTGGCAGCCTCGCCTCTGTCAGTGCGCCCCAGGGTGGCTGTGGCTACAATGTAGCTTGCCATCACCAGTGTGTGAATGTGTGTGTGAATGGGTGGATGACTGAATATGTAAGGCGCTTTGGGGTCCTTAGGGACTAGTAAAGCGCTATACAAATACAGGCCATTTACCAGTATACAGGGTGGGCCATTTATATGGATACACTGTAATAAAATGGGAATGGTTGGTTATATTATTTTATATTTTATATTTGGTTCAATTTCTTATTTATGTACTTTGTCTTTTAGCTTTATCTGTTCTTAGTACTTTGTTCTTATGTTCCCTTCTATTACCGTATAATTAGTGTCCTTAACCTGATGACATATGTGGTACTTTGTTAATAGTCTTTTATTTAATGTCTTAATTTTCCTGTTTTTATTGTAAAGCACTTTGGTGTACCGCTGGTCTTTTAAACGTGCTATACAAATAAAGTTGTATTGTATTGTATTGTATATTTAAAGTCCTGTTTGTGGCACATTAGTATATGTGAGGGGGCAAACTCCTCAAGATGGGTGGTGACCAGAGATGGGCAGTAACGTGTTACAAGTAACGCGTTACTGCCGCGTTACGATTACTTTTTTTAAGTAACGAGTAAAGTAAGGGATTACTATTGCAAAAATGGTAGTTAGATTACCGTTACTTTCCCGTAGGAACGCTGCGTTACTAAAACCGTGATTTTTTTTTTTTGCAAGATTGTCTCATGACAGTGCCGTAAGCAAGTGCGACGTTCATGACAACAGCTGTGTGCAGATCAACAATGGATAATATATCAAGTGCGGGAGAGAGTATGAGCGTGCAGCGTTTAAAGCGTGAAAGTACTGACCTTACTTTAAGTTTGATTCCATAAAAAGTGACAAAAACATTAGCGTCCGTTGTGCGTGGGAAGAAAACTTCTTTCTACAGCGAAAAAATCCCCCTAAACTTCCAAGCAAGCACCAAGTGCGCAACGACGTTATGGGAAATTCACAGAGAAACTCGCGGATTCTTCAACTGACCACTGCGGCACACCTGCACCAGGGTAAACCTCCGCCTACCCCACTCCTGCTTTACAGGTGGAAATAGAGCCAAAGGACCACTAGTCTTTGACTTTATTTATTTTCTGCTGTGTTTTACTTGCATCTATTTGAAAGAGTGAGTGTAAACACAAAAAAATATTTTATTTTATGTTCTGGAATGTGCAGAAAATAGGTTTAAATTTTAAATAAATTTCTTCCAGTCAGAGAATGTTGCATATAATTAAATTTTTGCTTGATGCATAAAGTTAAAAGATTAAAACTAATAAAACAAGTTTTAAAAGGGGACTTTTCCATTTGATTACATTTTGTATTATAGATTATGCAGAAAAAGTAGAATTGGGCTGAAAGATCTATCGCTTTATCACCTATTCAGGTTGTAAATCGTGTTTTTAAAAAGTAACTAAGTAACTAAGTAATTAATTACTTTTGAAAATAAGTAATCAGTAAAGTAACCGGATTACTTTTTTGGGGAAGTAATCAGTAATTAGTTACTGATTACTTTTTTTAAGTAACTTGACCAACACTGGTGGTGACCATGGTGGCCATTTAGAAGTCAGCCATCTTGGATACAACTTTTGTTTTTTTAATAGGAAGAGGGCCATGTGACACATCAAACTTATTGGTAATGTCACAAGAAAAAACAATGGTGTGCTTGGTTTCAATGTAACTTTATTCTTTCATGAGTTATTTACAAGTTTCTGACCACTTATAAAATGTGTTCAATGTGCTGCCCATTGTGTTGGATTGTCAATGCAACCCTCTTCCCCCACTCTTCACACACTGATACCAACACCGCAGGAGAAATGCCAGCACAGGCATCCAGTATCCGTAGTTTCAGGTGCTGCACATCTCGTATCTTCACACCATAGACAATTGCCTTCAGATGACCCCAAAAATAAAAGTCTAAGGGGGTCAGATTGGAAGACCTTGGGGACCATTCAACTGGCCCACGACGACCAATCCACTTTCCAGGAAACTGTTCATCTAGGAAGGCTCGGACCTGGCACCCATAATGTGGTGGTGCACCATCTTGCTGGAAAACCTCAGGGAACGTGCCAGCTTCAGTGCATAAAGAGGGAAACACATCATCATGTAGCAATTTCAAATATCCAGTGGCCTTGAGGTTTCCATTGATGAAGAATGGACCCACTATCGTTGTACCCCATATACCACACCAAACCATCACTTTTGTTGTTCCAACAGTCTTGGAGGGATCCATCCAATGTGGGTTAGTGTCAGACCAGTAGCGGTGGTTCTGTTTGTTAACTTCACCATTCACATAAAAGTTTGCCTCATCACTGAACAAAATCTTCTGCGTGAACTGAGGGTCCTCTTCCAATTTTTGTTTTGCCCATTCACCATTTCTGCTGCTGTAGCTGGAGTTTGTAAGGGTGCCATTTGTGAATAGCTAATATCCGCCGAAGGGATGTTCGACTAATGCCACTCTCCAGTGACATGCAGCGAGTGCTACGCTGTGGGCTCTTGCTGAATGAAGCTAGGGCAGCCACTGATGTTTCTTCATTAGTGACAGTTTTCTTGCGTCCACATTTTGGCAAATCCAACAATGAACCAGTTTCACGAAACTTAGCAAGCAGTTTGCTAACTGTAGCATGGGAGATGGGTGGTCTCGTAGGGTGTCTTGGATTGAAATCTGCTGCAATGACCGGTTACTGCGTTCACCAGATATCAACACAATTTCGATCCCCTCCTCACGTGTTAACCTCTTCAACATGTCAATGGCTGTGAACAAAGAGAAACTTGTAAATAACTCATGAAAGAATAGAGTTACGTTGAAACCAAGCACACCATTGTTTTTCTTGTGACATTACCAATTTGTGTCACATGGCCCTCTTCCTATTGAAAAAACAAAAGTTGTATCCAAGATGGCCGACTTCTAAATGGCCACCATGGTCACCACCCATCTTGAGGAGTTTGCCCCCTTACATATACTAATGTGCCACAAACAGGACTTTAATATCACCAACCATTCCCATTTTATTACGGTGTATCCATATAAATGGCCCACCCTGTACTGTACACAACTGTACAGAATAGAATAAAATAACATACTATAGACAGTAGAATAAAATAGAATAAAATATACAATAGGATAAAAATTAGAATGCAAATTCTATATACAACTGAGTAAAAGTACAACTTTGTCAGAAAAGAGTATTGCACTTAGTCTTATTGCACATGTGTGGGTTTGTGTATGTTTGATCAGCTGCAAAAGTCTTTGTTGTACAGTCTGACAGCAGTGGGGAGGAAAGACCTGCGAAATCTCTCCGTCCCACATCGTGGGTGCCGCAGCCACTGAAGGAGCTGCTCAGTGCTGTCAGAGTCTCCTGCATGGGGTGGGAGATGTTGTCCAACAGGGATGACAGCTTAGCCACCATTCTCCTGTCACTCACCACCTCCACTGGGTCCAGAGGGCATCCTAGAACAGAGGTGGCCCTGCGGACCAGCCTGTTCAGTTTCTTCCTATCCCCGGCAGACATATTGCCACCCCAGCAGACCACACCATAAAAGATGGCTGAGGAGTCATAGAAGGTCTTCAGGAGTGGCCCCTTCACTCCAAAAGACCTGAGTCTCCGCAGCAGGTACAGCCTGCTCTGTCCTTTCCTGTACAGGGTGTCTGAATTATGAGTCCAGTCCAGTTTGTTGTTCAGGTGAACACCAAGTTACCTGTAGCTGTCTACAGCCTCAATGTCCATACCTTGGATGTTCAGTGGTTACAGTGGAGAGTGTTTGTGCCTGCGGAAGTCTACCACCAGCTCCTTGGTTTTATTAGTGTTGATCTGGAGGTAGTTCAGCTGGCACCAGTCCACAAAGTCTTGTGTCAGTTCTCTGTACTCCTTGTCGTCCCCATCAATGATGAGGCCGACTATTGCAGAGTCATCAGAGAACTTCTGCAGGAAGCACTGTGGGTGGAGTTGTGGGAGAGGTCTGCAGTGTAGATGGTAAAGAGGAACGGAGCCAGAACCGTTCCCTGTGGGGCCCCTGTACTGCAGACGACCCTGTCCGACACACAGCCCTGAGTTCTCACATACTGTGGTCGGTCGGTGAGGTAGTCCAAAATCCAGGTAGTGAGGTGATGGTCCACTCCTGAGTTCTCCAGCTTGTCCTTCAGGACTGTGGGAAGAATGGTGTTGAAGGCACTGGAGAAATCATAGAACATGATTCTTACAGTGCTCCCAGCGGTCTCCAGGTGAGAGAGGGAACGATGTAGGAGGTGAATGATGGCATCATCCGCTCCAATGCCAGGCTGGTAGGCAAACTGAAGTTTGATGAGCTCACCAGGCACCGAAGCTGAGCCAGGACCAGCCGCTCCAGGGTCAGAGCCACCGGCCTGTAGCTGTTGAGGTCCTTGGGGCGTGATGTCTTTGGCACTGGTACAACACAGGAGGTTTTCCAGAGCTGTGGGACTCTCCCCAACCTCAGTTTGAAGATGCGGTCCATCACCCCACACAATTGGTTCGCGCAGGACCTGACGACCCTTGAGCTGATGCCACCTGGGCCCGCTGCCTTCTTGGCTTTAATCCTCCTAACCTGGGTGGTTGAGAGAGACAGGCTGGAGCCTTGTGTTGAGTGTGCATTGGATGCTGTTGTTGGGGGTGGGGAGGAGTGAGCAGGGTGAGTAGAGGAGGTGTGAAGTGTCTGAGGTGTCAGAGGTGGAACAACAGCAGTGGGGGTGGGTGAGTCTGCAGCCGATGCTGAAGACTGCCTCATGGATGAATCAAATCTGTTGAAGAAATGATTCAGTTCATTTGCCCAACTCGCATCCCTCCCAGGCAGAGAGTTCTGATGTTTGTGGCCTGAGATGGTTCTGAGGCCTCTCCAGACTTCGCCAACGTTGTTTTGCTGAAGCTGGTTCTCCATCTTCTGCCTGTAGCTGTCCTTCCCATTCCTTATCAGTCCCCTCAGCTCTCTAAAAAACACTAAAGCTATTCTGTTATACCTGTATGCAAAAAATACACTGCACCCAAAATATTTTATAGTTCAGCAATACTGATCAATCTAATTAACTTAAACCTACTCCATCCTCCCTATTCTGGTATTTGAAAGAGTAAGCAACCTAACTAATAGGGTTCTAAAACTCCCAGCAAAAAAAAAAAAAAAAAAATAGGGAACCACCCACCCTCCACCTCGTGATGCTTAATTGACGTAATCAACTTTAATTTGATGCAGTGTAAAAGAAATGCACAGAAATCAATTATTAGTACTATAGCTTACTAGGATATATTAGACTTAATAGTTACTATATACAGTAATGGACTTCTATACATTTTACATCAGATTAAAACTTTAGGTGTAAGATTCAGATAATTATTTATTAAAAGCTAGACATTTTAAATAAGAATAAGAAAGAAAATGATGTCTTTGTGCCCCCTTTTCCCTATTAATGCCCTATCGGCCCCCCTGGCTAAACTTTGCTAGATCCGCCCCTGCACAGTTACCAGCCGTCAGCTACGTAGAAAAAGATCCTGGTGTAGAAAGTAATATTAAATAAATTCTAACAACAGCTTATCAAGCTTAAACGTGCTGCTGTTGTTCAGCTGGACTCGCGACACAAAAGCCAATCAGCTGATCATTGATCAGTTTCATGATTGAAGTAGCAACAGGAGAGAGAGAGAGAGAGAGAGAGAGAGAGAGAGAGGCAGTTGCTCCATATATCGGTTGTTAAGCTTAACGCGGGAATGCTTTACAAACATTCAGAGATGAACTTACACACTTGCTTTACTTCTCTCTGGGATAACTTCCTCGGAGATTAATGCCGGATTGGTAACGAGGCTACAAATACACACAGCCGCTCTATCACGTGAGCACATTGCCGCGACGTGCTACGGTTATGAGCCGAGTTACGCCATATCGCAAGTTTTGTGAGGTGCTTTTTTGATATTTAATGGATCGGATGACTTTTTTTTTTCTCTCCGATATCCGATCCAGTAATTTACGTCAGTATCGGACCGATACCGATACGTAATATCGGATCGGTCCATCTCTACTTTTTATAGCAGATAACCTTAAAAATATTCTGCAATTTTCCATAATTTTAAAACATTTAAATTTCTTCAGTATTGAACAGCAGAAATTAGGCTTTCTTGTCCAAGGACATTTAAGTTAAAAAAAAAAGAAAAGAAAAAAAGACAGCAGCCGACAGCGCAGTAAACAACGCTAGACTGGTCGGTAATAAGCGAATGAATAATGCCAAAAACAGAGATTTGAGATGGGGAACTGTTCTTGAAGTACACAGAGAGAGAGAGAGAGAGAGAGAGAGAGAGAGAGGGCTGTGCATGAAGTGTGATTTTTATCGTGGTGGAAGCAAAACAGCAAAAGTCAGAGGGAATTCATGACGATGTTTATCAAATGTTAAGCGTAGTTTGCTGCTTCTTTTGCTGCTGGTTCAGTGAATTTTGGTTGGAGAGAGACAAAACCTGCAGCTCAGAATCTAGCGCACAAAAGACGTAAACACAGCGCGGACCCGACGCATCAGAATCAGTGAGCTGTCGGCTTTCAGCCTCGACTGCGTGAGTGAGTGTACAGGCTGTCAGGTGAGAAACCCAAGAAAGAGAAAGCTGATTCCGATGCATCTGCGCTCTGTGTTTACTTCTTTGTGCAGAATCTGTGTACCTGCACTAGTTTGCTGTATTTCATATGCTTTTTGTCTTCTGTATATATATACACGCAAATGTGTGTGTGTGTGTGTGTGTGTGTGTGTGTGTGTGTAGATAGATAGATAGATACTGCGCATACTGGGATCTGCTGGAGCCAATCGGCAAGCTTGGGAGTCACTGCACCTAGCGCTCTGATTACCACTGGGACCACTGTTACCCTCACCCTTTTTTATATATACGTGTGTGTTTGTATGCTTGTATAAACATTTGTATATACAAGCATATAAACACATGCATGTGTGTGTATATATAGATGTCTTATAATCTTTTTATCTCATTTATTTTACCAACACTTGGTGTCTTTTAAAAGTGCTATACAAATAAAGCTGACTTGACTTGACTTCTTTCAGTACAGGCTAATGTCCTAATCAAAATGCTTCCAAACCACAGCGATTCAATATATGTTGCCTGTTTCACTTCTTAGCTTGTAAGTTCACCACATTTGGATGCAGAGAGAGTTTGGTCTGCAGCCCTGGTGAATTGTGAGTGGCTGATAATTCCTAGACCTGGGGAGGAGTATTTCTGGTCAACTCATGAAGGAAGAAACCTTTTATTTCTGATCTCTACCGCATAGATACTTGTTTGTATGGTAAAGAAAAAAACTATTCTGTTTGCTGCTTCACATTACCTTGTTGCCTCAGTCAGCTTTTCACTGAGAGTATGTATGCATATGTGCCTGTGTCCATGCATAGGTGCCTGTGTCCATGCATATGTGCGCTTAACTTTACATGCTGATAACATCTTTCTATAGATGCATAAAGGTTTTATGACCAGCAGGCTTGCCAGCAGGACTGTTTCTCTGAGTTACATGTTAACCTATAGCTGTGTATTAGCAAGGTCAGACAAAGCAACATTATCTGTCTTTCCAGTAGAAGTTGCTGGTTGCCGTTTGCCATGTATTTCAAGGCTAATTAGCCTGTAATAAAAAGCTAATGACAGGGTGTTTAGAGCTGACAGTGAGTGAGACTTCTCTCAAGAATGATGCTATTTTTCAGTGTGGCTGATGTGGTGTGTGTGGCAGACATTTAGCTGACACAAGCTTGTGGGATTTGCTGGTATAGTAACAACATAGCAATTATGCAGCAGAATGATGAAAAATTATTTTAAGCTCGCATTGTTTACAGTGTTTATAAGAAGATCTGAAGAGATGGAAAGTTTGATGAATAATTATCATTTTGAAACTATTATATCCTCAGAAACCACATCTGTCCAACAATGACAAAATAATATCAAATACAGCTCAGAACTGTCAACTGTTTACATTTTTCAGCAGATGGAGTCTAATATTAAGCTTAATGCTTAATGTTGTGTACTGTTGAATGAAAAAAGGTACTAAAGTTTTTTCTTACTTCTTTAAATTAGACAAAACTGGCATGTTGAGGTTCCCAATTCTTACAGAGGGATATTTGCAGCATTTGAATTAATATAGGCACAATATAGTATATATTATAATTATCAGAATACAGAACTCGTAACATGCAAGGGTTAAACTTTTGCTACAGAGCTCGTGCTCCAACTGCCCATCTGCAGCTCACTCTGCAAAGGAGCTGCACCCAGCTACATTGGAGAGTTTTTTAAGCATGAACTGTCTTTTTAAGGTCATGCCAGGGCATCTCAGTTGGATTCAGGTCAGGACTTTGACTAGGCTACTGCAAAGTTTTTGTTTTGTTTCTCCTAATCCATTCAGAGGTGTACTTGCTGGTGTGTTTTGGATTGTTGTTCGTCTGCAGAACCCAATTGTGCTTCAGCTTGGGGTCATAAACAGATGGGCAGACATTCTCTTTCAGGATGTTTTGATAGACAGCAGAATTCATGGTACTATTTACCACAGCAAGTCGTCTAGGTCCTGAGGCAGCAAAACGGCCCCGGACCATCACATGTATTTTACTGTTGAAATAATGATCGCTTTCTGAGAGCTGTGTTATTTTACGCCAAATATTATGGAACACACACCTTCTAAAAAGTTCAACTTTTGTCTTATCAGTCCACATAGTATTTTCCCAAAAGACTTTAGGGGTTCATCAAGATGTTTTCTGGCAAAACTGAGAGGAGCCTCTATGTTCTTTTTGCTCAGCAGTGGTTTTCGTCTTGGAACTCTGCCATGCATGCCATTTTTGCCCAGTCTCTTTCTTATGGTGGAATCATGAACCCTAAGGTAGGTGAGGCCTGCAGTTCTTTGGTTGTTGTTCTGTGGTCTTTTGTGACCTCTTGGACCAAAAGTAAATTTGGTCAGCTGGCCACTCCTGGGAAGTTTCACCACTGTTCCGTGTTTTCACCATTTGTGGATAATAGCTCTCACTGTGGTCTGCTGGAGTCCCTCAGCTTTAGAAATGGCTTTATAACATTTTCCACACTGAGAGATCTCAATTATTTTGTTTCTCATTTGTTCATGAATTTCTTGGATCACAGCATGATGTCTGGCTTTTGAGAACCTTTTGGTCTACTCCACTTTGTCAGGCAGGTCTTATTTACGGTATTTCTTGATTGAGAACAGGTGTGGCTGTAATCAGGCCTGGGTGTGGCTAGAGAAATTGTACTCAGCTTTCCAAAGATGTGATACATCACAGTTAATTTATGATATAACTGTGTGCATCAAGGTGCTTTATGTTGTAAGGTAAAGACATTACAGTAATACAAAGAAAACAGAGAAAACCCTAACAATCATGAGCAAGTATTTTGGCGACGGTGGCAAGGTTTCTTCCTTCTAACAGAAAAAACGTCCAGATAAACCAGGCTGGAAGACAGGACAAAAACAGGCTGTAGAAGATAGCCAGCGATTAATAATAACTAATCAATAAATGCAGAATGAGGGTTTCTTCTTCACTCATCTTTTTTCAGTCCGTTATACCTCTGTTAGCTACACTTCTAGCAATTTTTCAGCTTCCACTGCTTTGTCATTTGCCATTGCTCATTTTGCTAGCGGCAGCTGTCTGCTATAAATTTTGGCAGAACCATGCCTTTCAGGAAAGACAGCAATAAACCTAAAATTGTGAACTGGTACTATATAAATAAAATTAATGGTAATAGTATTTCAGATGTTGCAATGACAGAATCCCTTAAATTGTTTCTACTCCAAGTACAAATAGGGAAAAACAACCATTTGTATGTATTATTACTGTATTAGCTAAGATACGTAGTGACTCTGCCAAAAGTGAACAAAAACAGATGGAAGGGTTATTTCAGTACTGAGGCATAATTAGTGTGCCTCAGTTGACAGTTTAATAATGTCAGAGAAAAAGAAGAAAAAGTGATATTTTCTGCATTTCTCTTAGGATTATCGTCACATTTTTCACTCACGAATGACTACTGAATTTTATTTAAATGCACGCTCAGGTTTCAATTTGTATTGTTTCAATTTGGGGGCACTGTTGCCAAGGTTTACTTTCAACAGAAAGCAAATACTCCTGCAGAAGACTCGGAAACCATCTGCCTTTCCCACTCCATCTCTTTATCCCTTGTGGAGAAAGTGCTTAGTCACCAAAATGCAGACTATTGTGGTAGTCTTACAGCTACAGCATGGCTTTTACTGGAACAGGTTTCAGGCCAAAAGTGCAGATTGGCACATACTTGTGGCTGCTTACTTACAGAGCACAGTATTTTCTTTTTTTAATAAAAGAGAGAACACATTGAAAAAAGTAGCTTCTTTGCATTTGAAACCACATCTGGCTTACTTTTGGTAATATTACATGGTTTTGAAATATAGTACTGCAATTTTCAAGTAATTTAGAAAATGGGTTATGATAGGGTCAAAGTATAGTAGCAATTTGTCTCTGCAGTTATGTTCTATAGTATGTTGATGATGATACAATTCTTCCTAACCATATAATTGTTTTGTTCCTTGACAAACAACCACAGCTTTTTTTTTCTCTAAAAGTAGCAGTTGATTGTCGGTATCCACATACTGCACAAGGATGATGTAAGTTTCATTATGGCTGCCAAGTAACTGCACTCAGCTGGGTCATCTCTTTCACCATCTCTACTCCTCTAATGGTTAACTATGGCTATTAACTATGGTTAATTGGCAGAGACTGTGAATGAAAAGAATCCCCCCTCCTGTTGCTGACGTTTCTCTCTATGTCTCTGCCTTTCTTTTTCTAGACTGCTTCAGCATGGAGTTATGATGGAATGGATATGAATATGAGCCAGTGGGAAGGCATTCGAGCCCCTCATCTCCGCCTGGCCTTGCTGCTGCTGTTGGTATTCTTGAAGTCACCACTCTGCAACGGTCAGAACACCCATGGGGCTCCTCAAGATGAATCTCACTTCAGCTTCACTCAGCCTGTCTACCATGCCACAATTTATGAAAACTCAGCAGCACGCACCTATGCCAACAGTAAAATTAAAATGGGCATCCACCTCGCCCAGCACTCCTGGGAGATCCGCTACAGAATCACCTCAGGTGACGATGACGGTTTTTTCAAGGCAGAGGAGTATGTACTCGGAGACTTCTGTTTCTTACGCATAAGGACTAAAGGTGGTAATGCCGCCATATTGAACCGAGAGATTCAGGATAATTATGTATTGACAGTGAAAGCTTCTGTCAAGGGAGAGGCTCTTCTTGAGACCTGGACTAAAGTCAGTATTCAGGTTTTGGATATGAATGACCTCCGGCCCTTGTTCTCTCCTACCACATACTCCGTCACCATAGCAGAGAGCACCCCTCTCAGAACTAGTATAGCACAAGTTACTGCCACAGATGCGGATATCGGTTCCAATGGAGAGTTTTACTATTTTTTCAAGGAAAAAACTGAACTGTTTGCTGTACACCCAACTAGTGGAGTGGTTACTCTCAGTGGAAGGCTTAATGTCGATGAGCAGAACCGTTATGACTTAGAAATTCTAGCGGTGGACCGTGGCATGAAGCTTTATGGAAATAATGGTATCAGCAGCACAGCCAAACTTTTTGTCCATGTAGAGCGTTTAAATGAACATGCTCCAGTCATGAATGTCCTCACCCACAGCCCCTCATGGCTGGATAAAAATCTTGTGTATGCAGTGGTTACTGTTGAGGACCAAGATGAAGGCTTAAATGGAGAAATAGATTCCTTGGTCATTGTAGGAGGAGATCCCTCAGAGCAGTTTTTTGTTGACAGAACTAAAGAAGGAGAGTTTGCTATTAAAGCCTTTGAGTCAATAAGTCAAACATACCCTTATGGCTGCAATCTTAGCTTGCAGGCTAAAGACAGGGGCACCCCGGAGAAGTTATCTGCTGTTGAAGTCATCCAAATCAAGGTCGAAAAACATCAAAATTCAGATGCTAAATTTATGCAAGAGTTGTATGATGTCAGTTTAAATGAAATTTCACCTCCAGGTACACTTGTAGTGGCTGTTAAAATCACACCAGAACCTGATGATGCAGAATATATCTTAACAACCTCTGCGGATTCATCCTTTTTTCAAATGAATACCCTAACGGGTGTAATCTCTACTGCTCGCTGGTTCACTCAGGTGTTCCAGGATGTCTTTAATCTTGAAGTAATGGAAATGGATAGCAATCTCAAAGTTAAAGTGAGGGTAACCGTTGAGGATGCCAATGATCACACACCAACATTTGCTCAGTCCTCTTATGAGGTTTTTGTTAATGAAAGTGTTCCAGTTGCAACCAGTGTATTAACAATTTCTGCAGCTGATAAAGATAAAAGTGAAAATGGATACATAACTTACAGCATTTCCAGTCTTCAGCCATTACCCTTTAAAATCAATCAGTTTTCTGGTGTTATAAGCACTACTGAAGAGCTGGATTTTGAATCCTCATCAGAAAGCTTTATGTTCATAGTCAGAGCATCTGACTGGGGGTCTCCTTACAGACGAGAAAGTGAAGTCAATGTAACAATCCATCTAGAAAATGTAAATGATAATCAGCCATTGTTTGAGAAGGTAGCATGCCAGGGGATTATTCCTGAGGATTTTCCAGTAAATGAAGTTATTACTACAATGTCTGCAATTGATATAGATGAATTAGAGTTAGTGAAATATAAGATCATTTCAGGTAACGAACAGGGGTACTTTGACCTCAACCCAGATTCAGGGGTTCTTGCACTGCAGCATTCTCTCTCAAGAGCCCATCCAAAGAGTGGTTTATTTAGTTTAAAAATAACTGCCACTGATGGTGAGAGCTTTTCGGATCCTATGTTTGTCAATATCTCAGTTGTTTATGGAAAATCTTCTTCCAAACATTTCACATGTAAAGAAACAAATGTGGCTCAAAAATTAGCTGAAAAGTTACTGAAAAAGTCCAAAGCTAGCAATAAACCTAAAATTGAGGAAGGTTTTATTGACCTTTTTTCTGTGAATCGGCAGACACCCCAGTTTGACAAAACATTTCCCACAGATATTACTGTGCAGGAAGACCTTAAGGTAGGCTCAAGTGTTTTCAATGTGAATGCCTATGATGGGGACACAGGTTTCAATGGTCAAATTCTATACTCTATTTCAGATGGAAATATTGATAACTGTTTTACCATTGACATACAGACGGGACTTATCAGTGTGTTCCTACACATGGACAGAGAAAAAAGAGATCGCTATCTCCTCAACTTAACTCTCTATGACCTTGGCCTTCCACAGAAAAGTTCCTGGCGGTTGCTTACTGTCTATATAGAAGATGCAAATGATAATGCACCCCAATTTTTGCAAGAAGGAGGCTTTAGAATTGTCATACCTGAAAACCTAGCCATAGGTACTGACGTCATCCAGGTTGAGGCCATTGACAAAGATCTTGGGCCCAATGGCGAGATTGTATACTCTCTTTTGACAAGCACCACTCAGTTTGGTATCAATTCCACTAGTGGGATATTATATGTTGCTGGCCAACTAGACAGGGAGTTTGTCTCTACGTTTAACCTAAAAATTGAGGCTCGGGACAAAGCGGAGAAAGGAAGCCAGAAGTTTTCTGTGACCACACTGAAAATCATTTTGGAGGATGTAAATGACTGTCCTCCACTGTTTATCCCTGCTGTGTACAGAACCAGGGTTCTGGAGGATCTCCCAGTAGGAACAGTTGTAGCCTGGTTAGAAACTCTGGATCCAGATTTGGGGTTGGGAGGCCAGGTTCGGTACTCCCTAGCCAGTGATTATAATGGATGGTTTGAAGTAGACAGGGCAAATGGAGTTATTCGACTCACAAAGGAGCTGGACTATGAGACACAGCAGTTCTACAACCTTACTGTAAAGGCCAAAGACAAAGGAAGGCCTGTTTCTCTTCTTTCTGTTACCTTTGTGGAGGTGGAGGTTGTAGATGTGAATGAAAACCTCTATGCCCCATACTTTTCTGATTTTGCTTTGACTGGATTAGTTAAAGAAAATGCCCGGATTGGAACCACTCTACTCCAGGTCACAGCTAATGATGATGATGCTGGCAGAGATGGAGAAGTTCAGTACTCCATTCGAGATGGGAGTGGGCTTGGAAGATTTGCCATAGATGAAGAGACAGGTGAGTTTTCTTTGAAAATTATATTGCGTGTCATGCTTTTAGTCATGGCAAATGAGAATTATTGCATAACAGTTTGAATTATGGTTTTAAAACACTATATGGTTGTATAAAATTGTCTAGTGTTGTAACGTTCTTGTTACTGAAGTGTATTGTTTTAACTAAAATAAACAAAGAAGTCAATACAGCGTGAGTTGGGTAACACAGTAACCTACCGTGCTTTTTCAGATATAAAATCTGCACAAATTGGCTGTTTAGTTATTTTCGCATTATTGTTAATACTCTAACTGCAGCTTTTAGAACACCCTGATAATAATTAATTAAAATAGTCCCCGCTAGAAGTAATGAATATGGAACATGGAATATGAAGATATTGTGCAATAAAAGATAGCCGGACCAGGACACAATGACAAAAAGTGGACTACTGGATCAAAAAGGCATAAAAGAACATAATGAGAATAGGGCACTGTTGGAATGATACTACACATTTAACTCCAATGGAAGTGGTTACATGAAGACGATGTGAGACCTATGGAGTATTTGACACTGAACATCTGGACTAATGCAGAAACAACTAGTAGCTCAGTGCTCCAACATCTAGAAGGAGATTGACGAGGTACAACACAAAGGGAGAGCCAGGATGTCAGGTCAGGGGGAGATATCATCATCCCGGTCTTTTAATATTGGGTACCAAGCCCCAAGAGCAACAGATGTGTTGACTGTATTGAGTGTGAGAGGAGCTGACCTAAGCAATAGGATCATGGCTAATCTGGCTAAGTGGCCAACTACCAAGACTATGTTAAGTATCCTCTGAAGGTTACTAAATGAAGGAAGTAAATGTAGCATTATAGACAATACCTACTGTGACCATCACAGAAACAATCTACAATCTACACCATAACATGGAATTACTATCTATCTGCATTTTCTGGAGAGTGGAGCTAACTGAAGCCTTTGAAGCATCTGTGTGCTCCATGGATCTGAAGTCTGAGAGTAGGCTTTGGTTGCAGAGCAATTAACAGGGCAAAAAGTTACCAATTTCCAGGAGCTTTTTGCCTCTGTATTTGGGTAGATGGTGGAGCAGGGTTAGGGTCCCTGGTCTGATCCCTGGCTGCTGGAGTCTGCATGCCAAAGTAGTCTAAGGCTACGTTCACACTGCAGGCGAAAGCGCATCAAATCAGACTTTTTTGACCATATGCGACCCATATCCGATCATGGTATGACAGTGTGAACGGCGCAAATCCGTTATTTTCAAATCCGATCTGGGTCACTTTCGTATGTGGTACTGAATCCGATACATATTCGATGTTTTAGAAAGCGACTGCTGTTTGAACGGTCATGTCGCATTAAATCCGTCTTTTACGTGACCGACACAAGACAGACGCCAATTATCAGTGCCAGAGAAGCGCCCGAGAAGACATCGCGAACGCTTCCTGGCCATCCCGTGTAGATGTCAGTGAAACTGCTGGAAAGACAACGTTGGAGAAACGTGAACATTTTATTTGTACTGTATAATCTGCAGATTCTGACAGAAATCTGCAACTATTGATCATGTGATTCATCACATGAGCCAAGGTGTGAATAAGGTGTGGGTCATTACCATTACTGAGAGTTCAGGTGTGAAACCACTGAGTCCTTGTTACAAGCCTTGTTACAAGCCATCATAAGACCTATTGAGGTCACCTGAGGCAAGGTGTGAGTAGTTCAAGCTGTTGGACTAGACTACAGCGTTTACTCCCCACATGTAACAATGTGAATGAACCTTGGCCAGCCTGGTGAACGAGCCTGTTCCTTCCTTGGACCACTTTTGATAGATATACCTCTTTTCCATTCTGCTCGACTTGATTTGTCATTTTCCTTTAATTTCCACATAATTTCCTTAGGGGTTAACAAACTATGCTGATTGTGATTCTGACTCCGATTAAAATTACGTACAACCTCAATGTAGGTGGGTTTATAGCAACGTGGCCCAAAAGTCCTGTGACGTAATTTGAATGCGATACAGAGGAGATCGAGCTGTATATCTATTGCTAAACGGATCACCTCTATTGTCTGCCAAGGCTGCACTCAATACTCGAAGATCATAGTGTGAACGGCAAAACAAGAGGGTGGAAGAAAATGGAAAGGGATATTTTACAAATTCTGAAAGCATTTCAAAGAAAACAAAGTTAAATGCAGACTGTGCAAAGTGGAGCTTTGCTTCCATGGCATCCTACTGCTGTGCACAAGCATTTAAAATGAATGCTTTGATATCAACTCTGAATGGGTCAGTTTTAGAAAATTTGTGTTAAAAGTTTTAAGTCGATTTACTCTCTATACTTTATTTGTGACAAATTAATAGTTTGTGTGGCTTTAACAAGTGTACATTTGAAGTTAAACTGGTGAATGTGATTGAGCCTAAAAAGATAACAAAAGTTTACATTGGTAATAGGTAGATTTATGAACAATGCATAAAGTTAAAAGTCATGTTATTTCACACTAAAAATGTACTTATACTATAATTTGCCAGTTCTCTGCTCTATATTTTAATTAACTGACACCATTGAGTTTAGCGTGGACATCCCAAAGGATCTTAGCTCTGTCATTCTTAACCACCCTCTACCTTTTTGTGTACACAAAATGATAATGCCTGTGTTTTGTATGAGAGTTGTCAAAGAACCAATAACCACTTGTGGAGAGCTACAGAAAGACCTGGAATCAGGGGGGTGACGTA